>NW_016107397.1:9333885-9355326 GCF_001604975.1 Cebus imitator | reverse complement strand
GGGTTTCACCGTGTTGACCAGGATGGTCTCGATCTCTTGACCTTGTGATCCACCCGCCTCGGCCTCCCAAAGTGCTGGGATTACAGGCTTGAGCCTCAGCTCCTTTTTTAAGTTGGTGTTCCAGTCGCCTGTTGAAGAGGCGCCGGGGTCTGTTTGTTTTCCCCTGCGGCCACTCACTGCGCTGGCTTAAACAGCCGGCACTGAGGTTTGTGGTGCTTTTTTTTTTTTTTTTTTGCCCCGGAATCTACTGTCCTGGTTCTCTGCTCAGTCCCCTTTTTAAACAGACGAATGGGCGACTTTCCGTGGCTCCAATCGCTAGCCAAAAGGGCACCGGACCGGTGTATTTTGTACGGAGAACCCGAGAGCCAGAGAACCGCTGCTCTGGGGCGCCGACAAAGCAGCCGCGCGGGGCAAAGCAGCGGCAGCGGCCGGCACAGCCGCGCTGGCCGAAACAGCCGCACTGGTGACCGTGGAGCTCCTCTGCCTGGGAATTTCCTAGTCTGTGGGCAATAAAAATGCGGCGTCCACTCACCCTCTGCGCTTTCACTGGGAGCTGCAATCCTGAGCTATTCCTAAACGGCCATCTTGGATCGAAAACCCCTATATATCTTTATTCTTATACAACAATACTTTGATTTCCAAAGGGTAGATTTCTGATAATGGGACTGACAGTTCAAAGGATATATATACTTAACATTGTACAGATATTGCTATATTTTTTTCTTAAATGTTTACTGAAATTCATATTCCTGAAAGTATTGTATAATGTGGTTCATTTTATCAATCTTTAACAGTACTAGGTGTTATGACTATTAATTTATGCAATTGTGGTGGGTGAAAACTGATATTTCATTGTTACTTTAAGTTGCATTTTCTGAATATTGGTGAAGTTGAATGGCTTTTTGTGTTTATTGGCCTTTTTGATTTTCTCTTGTGTGAATTTCTGTTCATAATATTTTGCCATTTTTCTATTGAGTTGCCTTTTACTTACCAATTTATGGGAGTACTTTCTATATTAGGGGTATTAACACTATGGTTATTTATTTTGGAAGTTTTCCCAGTCTGTGTATTTTTGAAGTGGTTTAGGGTATTTTTTGCTATAGGATAAATTAAAATATATGTAATCACATTGATCTATCTTTATTATTTAAGTTTTCCATCTTAGTTCTACAAATACTCTCCTAAATTCTTTTATGAATGTTACTGTCTTATTTTTTATGTGAGTATTTTTAATTCATCTGGAATTTACTTTTATATGTGGTGAGATATGGGAGTTAAGCTTTGCCTTTTTGTAGATATGTAGCTATTTATTATGCTGATGCCATTTAGTAAATAAACAACCCTTTCTCTCTGAATTTAAATGCCATCAGTATTTTTTTAAAAATATTGAAATGATTACATTTCTTCCCCAGATTAACCCATTTTCAGTAAGGTAATGACTTTTTAAAAGCAGGATTTAGTAAATTGAAAAGGTTATTTCTTTGCTCAAATGTCAAATGCTACCTGATACTCTTTGCTGTGTCTGGCTAAAATTTACAAGCCCAGAAGGGATTATTGCTGTGAACAAATCTACTAATCGGGATGCAACTTAAAAATTTGAAGTCCCTGGGGAAAAAAGGGAAAATTTGGGATATTTATTCAGCTCTTCTGTAAAAGCAATAACATGTAAACACTTTGAAGAAAGGCATTTATGGAATCAAGGAAAGCTCTTTGCCTTTCAGATACAGAGAAATTAGGATTAATTGAGGCCTACTTTCTTCCTTTATGACATAAGCTGTGTAGGAATGGCTCTCCAAGTAAGGCTGTGTGTCACATTTTGGGGCTAGGGTACCTCAAAGCTGTACCTACAGAGAGATATGAAGGCAAACTGCCTATTTCACACTTTTATTTTGGGCTCATCCTTTAAGTATGTCCTACACAGAGAGATCAGATCCATACATATCTTACTTTCATTTATTGTGGAAATAACATCCTCAAGGCATCCACAGTATCATGCCTTCCACAGTCTTCTGCTAGGGAATGTTGATTGGCGTTATCTGCCATTATACAAGTGGTGAAGGAGAGGCAAAGTAACTACAGTATCTCTAGCCAGGAGTAGCTTGAAGAATTGTATCAGCTACAGATTTGAGATTTGACTATGTATTGCATTAGGTTAGATTATCTTTATAATTAGAAATCAGCTTTTAGAGTACAAAGAATTCTTCTGTAAACACCTTGAATATTTAACAGGAAGGCCATAAATAAATATAATGTGCTACATTCCAAGGATAGAATAACATGCAGCTATTAAATAGCATGTTTTCTGAATATTTAATAGTAGCTAAATATTCTTACAATGTCATGTTCTATAATAAAGCAGTTTCTATGGTAGATATGTAGCATTTAAACTTGAAACACACTGAGCAGCAGAGACCTGTGTAACTAGTTTATTCATTCAGCCAATATTTACTGAATATCAGCTGTGCTTTCAGCATTTCATGAGACTCCAGGGAACAAAGATGAAGGGTATAGTCTTTGCCCTTCTGTAGCTTAGGAGCTAGTGAACACACAGGTTACATCACTGCAAAGCTGTTTATTAACAATTAGTTGCTTGCCCAGGATGCCATGAAAATGTAGAGGGGGACATGCATATCAGAGTGGCTGTGGGGGGAGGGTTGATAGGACTTCATGGAAGTGGCCACCTTGGAGCTGTGCTCCAAAGGAACAAAGGAATTAACCAGGCAAAAAGGGTGAGGGTGATTGGAGGGAGAGGAGCTTTCAATTAGTGGTGAATATTAAATATAGACACTGAAGAAAAATGGAAATGTGTATGATAAAGCCCAAGTTATTCTGTATAATTGGATCATGTGTATGTGCACATGTGTGTTTATCGATATGTGAGAGATGACGTGTAGAGTTTGGTAATAGTGAGGAAGACCTCTTACCCCAACCTAAGGTGACTGGTTTTATCTTAGAAGGGGGTTATAATAAGTAGGGGAATGGTCTCTTCAGCTCTGCTGTTTAGAAAGATTTCGCTGGACATATAGTGACGCATGGATGAGGTATTGTTAAGCACAGGATTATGAAGACAAGTAGAACGGTAGCATAATAATTTGGATGAGAAATATCTGGGGCACATAATAAAGTGGGATATAGGAGAGAGATTTTAAGAAGTAGCAGTGCTAGGATTTGGGGTATAAAGGAAGGGAAAGGGTCTAGGATGGTACCTAGATTTCTAGTTTGGAACAAGTAGACATGCAGAGATTTGGTTTATGAAAATGAGGGGAGGAATGAGTTTGGGAATGAGAAACTAGTGACTTCCGTTTTAGACTTAAACATTTGGAGGCTTTTAGGGATTTTTGGGGAGAAATGAAGATCTTTATTGGGTGGCTGAATACATCTGACTATAGCTCATGAAAAGAGTTGGAGATTTGACATGATCAGTGTATATAGGTGGTATTTCAGTTGTGGCAGTATATGAAATTGCATAGATAGAATAAGTGCATGAAGAGAGAAGAGGGATGAAGATGTAGGCAAAGGATTGTAAGAAGACATGGGGAAGGAATGGCAGGAGACTCGGGAAGGAAATAGGAAGAGAGGAGTTTTGTGGAAGCCAAAGGAGGAGAAAGTTTCCTAAAGGAAGTGGTAGTCATTGTGATCAGATGGCACGGAGATTTCACATCAGCTCACCTTCAAACATGTTTCCTGGGTTTGGCAATAAAGAGGTTATCAGTGGTTCAGGCAAGAGAATAGGAGGTGAAGTGGGGATAAGTTTACTGTTGTTCTGTTTCAATAGATTGGCTGCTAAGTGGACAATACAGTAGCTGAGAGATGATGTACGGCTGAGTGAGGGTGTGTATGTGTGTGTAAGATGAACAAGATATGAGCAATGTGCTAAATCTAGGGATGGGGAGAGGGTGAAAATATATGAGAAAGGGGTAATTGATATGAAGTTTCTAAAGAGACAGGGGACCCTGGAGTTTCAGGAAATAAAGGGATACCTTTCCTACTGAGTCTGGAGAGAGGAAGGAAAGTTTTAAGATATAAGGCACAGGCAAGTTTGAGGCAGGGCAGAGTGGTCCAGGGAAGAATGAGAATCTCTGTGTTTTTGTTGGTGAATTAAAGGAAACATTCTGAGGAAAGGGAAGACAGAGTGTCAGGGGACTTGAGGGACATGGGGAAGGCAGCTGCCTTGCAGTAAGGCCTCTCTAGATGATCACAGCGCATCACTGCTATCAAAATGACGTTAGTGTTATCAGCAGTGGAATCATAAACAAATCGATTTCATCTAATTTCCATTATCTTTCAGTAGGTGAGATGTTTTTATCCGGAGGATTTATGTGTAACATAGGACTGAGTGATTTACCGAAATTTAAGGTACAGTAAATATTTGATTAACAATACAGGTATGAAATTAAACAGCACTCTCATCCACCAGGGGTTCTGCTCTGCCTGATCACTTTCCATTTTGCTCTGCTTCAAATGTTCACATTTTTTCTCTCAGCCATAAACATTTAAAAACCAACTGTATTTGGCCAATCAAACCAGTGTACTAAGTAGAGACTTAGAGAAGTGCATGCAGGTGGTGTTGGGCAATTGCTAAGAGAATAGCCTCCAAATGAGAGTGTTAACATAGCACGCAGACTTCTCTTCTTATGAGCTCTGACTCCAGTATTGACTCTTTTTTGTATATAGAAAATATAATTTGTTGAGAACTCATTACAGTCAAGGAACTTGCATTTTAAATGCAGAGGCAGAGAACTAAACTTTTATTGAGCTAAATTATATAAATTTTTAAAGGATTTCAAGGATAAGCTGACTTCACATGATTAAAATCACTAAGTTATGAACATTTTTGTTAGTTATCTGCTCAGTGTGTTTAGGGCCTTTGTCATGTCAGCTTTCTTTAAGACAGGCAGAATTTTATGTAACCTCTTCAGAGTAAGTGTTTTCTCAAGGACTCTAGGATGATGCTAAATACTCTGAATTCTTAGGTGCTGGCTATGTGTGTTGCCTTTGCTAAGCACTTAGTTGCTTTCTGGCATTCTTTGGAAGCAGGCGATTGGTGCTAGTAACTGACAGGTTGCTAGTGATTTACCTTTCCATTAAAAACAGAGATTTACTCATTTGCTTTTCAATTGTAGAGTGCTTCTTACTATAAATATCCCTGTAATAATGGTAACCTTATAATTGTAATGTCAAAAAAGCAAGAAAGCTATAGTGAAAAAGCATTAATAACAAACCAAAACCTTTACTAATAAAACGTCACATTGAGAGGACTTAATTTTGCGTACACTTTAATACTAATATATTATAAGGCCCTCTTGATAATGAAAAATGAAAATATTTACCAACTAACTATGTTATAGAATAAATTCCTATAATATTGTTCTATATATGGTGATATTTAGAATTCAAAGAAATATACATAGTCATTGACTTTGTGTGGAATTTCCCTTCCCTCCTCTACCACCCTGTTAGAAATCCCCACTGTTGACTATTTCCAGAAGTCTTACAGGGTGTTGTGATAAAAGTCGAATTCCTCTTCCTGTTCTTGCTTAGGTCATCTCTTTCTTCCCTCCATCCTTTTGTTCTCTGATTCTTTCTGTTTTATTTCCCATCACAGAACCTAGTTGATTATGCCGTCCCTGTTAAAGTCGGTTACCCTATTCCACCTGATTCATCCTTGAGAAAACTACACGTGGCCATCCTGGGTTTCAATGCCACTGGCATTTCTGTCCTGGCACTGCCTCCTCTTCTATCCTGCCACCATGATAGAATGGACCCTGTGTCACAGCACCATTGATACACATCCTGCCACTGGTGTCTAGAACTTTGAGCAGTTTAAACCCCCCAGATTCTCTAACTCTTTCTCTTGGCAACTTGTGAAGCCCCCAAACTGGTATCTGAGTAGAGCCAGTGCCTTGTACTGTGGGAGTTTCCTGTCCTAATGCCTAAATGATGTCTCTAGAACTTGTCTGGTCATGAGGAACATCACTGGCTTATAATGGATGCAGAGCCCTGGTCCCCTGATTAAGTTGCTGTGATGGGCCAAATAATGTTGTTCCTCACCTTTTCCCCTGCAGTAGATATCCACATCAAATCCCCGGAACTTGTGAACATGGCCATTTGGACGAAGGGTCTTGCAGCTATGATTAAATTCCAGATCTTGAGATGAATGGATTATTCTGGATTATCTGGGTGGACCCTAAATGCCAACACAAGTATCCCTATGAGAGAGACACACAGAGGGAGGAGAAGAAAGGAGAGGAGGCACTGTGACTGCAGGCAGAGATTGGAGTGGCATCCACACAGGAAGGAATGCCAACAGCTGCCCACTGGAAGAGGCAAAGAGCAGATTCCCCCTTAGAACCTCCGGAGGGAGAGCAGCCTGGAACTCCTGGGCTCAAAGCATCCTCTTGTCACAGCCTCTCCACTTACTGGCACTACAGGCATGCCGCCATTTCTGGCTAATTTTTTTTTTACTTTTTATAGAAAAAGGGTCTTGCTATGTCGCTCAAGGCTGGCCTCAAGTGATTCTTCTGGTCTCAAGTGATCTCCTGGACTCAAGTGATCCTCCTGCCTTGGCGGTATTTTTTTTTTTGAGACGGAGTTTCACTCTTGTTACAGGCTAGAGTGCCACGGCACATCTCGGCTCACCACAACCTCTGCCTCCTGGGTTCAGGCAATTCCCCTGCCTCAACCTCCTGAGTAGCTGGGATTACAGGCACGTGCCACCATGCCCAGCTAATGTTTTGTATTTTTAGTAGAGACGGGGTTTCACCATGTTGACCAGGATGGTCTCAATCTCTTGACCTCGTGATCCACCCGCCTTGGCCTCCCAAAGTGCTGGGATTACAGGCTTGAGCCACTGCGCCCGGCAGGGCAGTATTTTTTTAATGGCACTGAGAGTGCCATTAATTATTTCCTCCCAGTACATTTGGATTAACTGTTAAGTAATCATAGTCATTTCCTGAATTTGATACATGTATGACTGATTTTTAGAAGAAAAAGAATTGTGAAGTTTTAGGAATTATAAGTTATGTGAGTTTTTTAAACATTGAGAACCTTGTCATTTTCATTAAAAGGCTTTTTCATTATAACTTATTTCCCGTTCATAGTACATCACCAACAGCTTTTCTACTTATATAAACTTGGACCCAAGATTGATTGGCTACCTATTTACTCATTCTATAAAAATGTGGAGGCACCATGCAATAAGAATACATAAATATAATTTATGTAAAGGAAAATTAGGCCCACAAATAAAATTGATACAGCTAGATCATGAAAGTCAACTCACTTTCTAGAGTTTCATGTCTATCATTCACTTTAATGTTATGTTTTTTCAATTTTTCTCTTTTAAAAATGAACTTTTGTTAATACATTTAGATTTTTTTTTCATGTTCCCCAAGATTTGTATGTGTGTGTTGTGTGCATTTAAGTCTATGCAGTTTTATCACAGGTGTGGGTTTGTATTTCCACAGTCAAGGTACAAAATAGTTCCATTACTACAAGAGTCCCTTGGGTTGTCCTTTCCTTTCATAACCATCCCTTCCCCAATCTCTAATCAGCTGCAGTGACAAATTTGTTTTCTGTTTCTATAATACAGTATGTAACCTTTTGGGATTTACTTCTTCACTCAGCATAATTTCCTTGGAATATCTGACTTGTTGTGTTTATCAACAGTTAATTCATTTTTATTTCGCAGGAGTATTTCATATCGAATATACCATGTTTTGACTGTTAGCCCACTGGAGGACATGTAGGTTACTTTCGGTTTTTGGCCATTGCCAGAAAAGCTGCTGTGAACATTTACATGCAGGTTTTTGTGCAGGCATAACTTTCCATTTCTCTAGAATCTATGCCCATGTGTGTAATTGCTGGGTTGTATAGTACTTGTGTGTTCAGTATTATAAGAAAATGCCAAACTATTTTCCAGAGTGACTGTACCATTTCACTATTTCACTAGCAGTGCTTGAATGGTACAGTTTCTCTGTGTCCTTGCCTGTATTTTGTGTTATCCTTATTTTTTATTTTAGATATTCTGATAGGTATGCAGTGATATCTTGTGGTTTTAATTCACATTTTTCTAATGGCTATTGGTGTTGGATAGCATATGATATCTGTTCATGTCATTTGTCCATTTTATAATTGGATTTTTGATTTTTTTACTGTTGAGTTTAAAAAATATATATTCTAGATACTTGTTCTTTGTTGGATATGTGGGTTGCAGATATTTTAACTCAGCCTGTAGCTTGTCTCTTCATCCTCCTACGAGAGTCTTCACAGAGCAAAATTTTAAATTTTTATGGGTCCAATGTATCAATTTTTTCTATGTAGATTCTCTTTTAGAGTCAAGTCTAAGAGCTCTTTACCTATTGTTAGCTCTTGATTTCTTTTTTTTTTTTTTTTTTAAGTTCTATAGTTTTAAGCATTACATAAAAGTGACTCATATCAAGTTCATTTTCTATAAATGTGAGACCTGGGTTGAGATTATTTTTTCCTTTTGATTGGTCAATGGATATCCTATTATGCCAGCACTATATGTTGAAAAGGCTATTCTTGCACTGTATTGCTTTTGCACCCATGTAAAAAATTAGCTGGGTATCTTAGTGTGTGTATATTTCTGGGTTCTCTACTCTGTCCCATTGATCTGTCTTTCTATTCCTCCACCAATACCACACAGTTTTGATTACTGTAGCTATATAGTAGGCCTTAGTATGGGGTAGAGTCATTCTTCTCACTTTATTCTCTGTCAGGATTGTTTTAGCTAGTCTAGGTACTTTGCCTTTTCATATAAATTTTTAAATAGTCTTGTCTATGTCTATAAAAAAAACTTTGCAGAGATTTTGATAGGAATTGTGTTAAGCCAATAGATCAATTTGGTGAAGAGTTGACATTCTATAAGGAAAGAGTTTTCTAGTCACAAATTTTTTTAGTTTGTTTAGTTAGTTATTTGAAAATGTTTTTATTTCTCATTCATTCCATAAGGGTAATCTCATTGATGTGGAACTCATGGTTGACAGTCCTTTTCTTACAGCACTTGAAAAATGTTGTGTTCAAAACCTTCTGGCCTCCATGGTTTCTGTTGAGAAATCTGCTATTATTTGAATTGTTATTCCTCTATAAGTACAGTGTTGTTTTTCTTTCACTGATTTCAAGATCTTTTTCTTTAGTTTTTATTAATTTGTCTTGCTATGTTTTTTCTTGGGTTTATTCTGTTTGGGCTTCATTCAGCTTCTCGAATCTGTAGTTTTATGCTTTTTGCTAAATTTGGGAAATACTTAGCCATTATTTCTTCAAATATTCTTTCAGCCTCAGCAACTTCTCTTCTGCTTTTGAAGCTCTAGTGATATAAATGTTGGATCTTTTGCTTTTTATTACAGGCTCTGAGGTTCAGTCATTTGTCCCCCAGTCTCTTTCTCTCTGTTGTTGCTTGCTGGTCAATGCTGTTGTTCTATCTTCAGGTTCACTGATTTTATGCTTTGTTATCTGCATTCTCTTATTTAACTCATCCAGTGAGTTTATTTATTTATTTTATTTTATTTTTTGAGACAGAGTCTTGCTCTGTTGCCAGGCGCCAGGCTGGAGTGCAGTGGCACGATCTTGGCTCACTGCAACCTCCGCCTCCCAGGTTCAAGCAATTCTCCTGCCTCACCCTCCTGAGTGGCTGGGACTATTAGGGGTGCATCACCATGCCCAGCTAATTTTTGTATTTTTTAGTAGAGATGGGGTTTCACCATGTTGACCGGGATGATCGCGATCTCTTGACCTTGTGGTCCACCTGCCTCAGCCTCCCAAGGTGCTGGGATTACAGACATGAGCTACCACGCCCAGCCAGTGAGTTTATTTTTTTGTTTGTTACTATATTTTTCATTTATTTAACTTTCATTTGTTTTTTTTTTAAAAAAATAACTTCTATTTCTTTGCTGAGATTATTTTTCCAAGAGAAAACAATTGCTTGTTGATACATTTTTGTGATGGCTGTTTTAAAATCCTTCTCAGATAATTCCAACATATGTGTCATCTTGGTGCTGGCATCAGCTGCTAGCTTTTTCTCACACAAGTTGTGATTCCCATAGGTTTTGATATGTTGTGTGATTTTTAAGGGTCTCGTACATTTTGGCTGTCATGTTAGGAGACTCTTGGTCCTATTTAAACCTGTTATTTTAGCTAACAGCCCCCAGATTTAGCACTCAGGTTCTCGTCTACTTTTGTGGGTGGTTCCAATGAGATCTCAATTTTAGAGCATTTGTCTTGCTGTTTGGGTCTGTTTTGTTTTTCTTCTGCCCATAGGCTTCCCCCTGATCCCTAGAGGTACCTCTGGAGGGTGCAGAACTTGCTTCCTTAGTCCTGACTGCCTGGAAACTCTAATGTGGGAAGGGAGTCTGGAAAGGAAAGTGCTTCTCCTGGCCACTGTTGTCAGTGTGGTTCTTTGTTGTTCGCCTTTGTGGTGGCACTATGCTTATCTGGGCGTCATCGCTGGGATTCCTGTTTGATCTGGGCAAGGAATGAGCCTGCCTTAGCTACCTGCCTTGGTCGTCTGGAGGTCAGGAAACAAAGGGCCTGGTTTGCTTTCCTCCCTTAGGTGGGGTTCATAAGATGCCCTGGCATTGTGTTGTCCCTTCAGTCTTGGCTTTCCTAACCAGTTTGTTTGCCTCTTTCCACCTTTCGTCTTGCAGGAAGAAAATTTAACTTTCTTCTCTGATTCTTCTGCCTTTCCCCAGCGGATCCCCATAGATACTATCCACAATGTCTTCTTACCTCCCTTTACCCTCCCAATCTCACAACTTGTGGTTAAATTAGAACTTGGTGCATTCATCCTTATGACCTTTAATTATTGGTCATAGCTGGCCCATACAGTATATTATGAGGATAGTTCCTTCTCAGGTTTCTGTTTTCCTGGTTGGATTCTATATATATATATATATGATTAGCTCATCTTTATATGAAATTTAGTTTAATATGGCCAAACTTGTTGGCTGGCTTATTACTTCCTTTTCTTTTTCTTCCTGGAGATCTTTTTCTAAGAGCTATATGTCAGTATGAGTTGGTTGTTCTCTGGGCCTTCCACACAGCTTTCATCTTGGCACCTTACACCACCACCTTCTACCTGTCTCCTCCTGTCTCCTTTGTTGTTACCCTAATTCCTTGGATTCCATGTCTCTGTCTCTGGTTTTGCTGCTTGTTTATTGGAGCATACCCTTGGGGAGTTTCCTGAGAATGGATGTGTAAGAAGTAAATGTTTAGACACTTTTGATCTTTGGAAATGTTTATATTTTACTCTTACACTTGTGTAGGTATACAGTTCTCAGTTAAAAACCATTTTCCTTGAGAATTTTATATTGTCCTTTGCCTTAGAGCCTCCAGTGATTCTCTTTAGAATAGAAATGACACTGGGATTTTGACATGTGTTTTTCCTTGTCAGAATACTTTTAGATACTTTTCTTTTTGATGGTTTGCAATTTTGCATTGATATTCATTGATGTGGCATGGTGGCCTTGGTCTAGGTCTTGGTGGGTTATTTAATCTGAAAACTAATGTTTTTCCTTTGTGAGAAAATAACATATTTACCCACAAAGAAACATTTTTTCCCCTGTTGTCTCTCTTTTCTCATGTTGAAATTCAGTTAGGATATAAGCTCTAAAAGTTTAGGGATTTTTGTCTATCCTAAGTGCCTAGAGCAGGTACTCCATATAATAAATATGTTGCATGAATAAATAAATGAACTTCTCTTTAGCTGTTAAGACTCCTGAATTTATCTTCAAATTAATTTTCCTCTTTTATTGCTCAGTTATTTTTCAGGCCCTCTGCCCCCTTTTTGTTTTCAGAATTTTTTTTTTTTTGGTCCTTTTTTTGAGACAGAGTCTTGCTCTGACACCAGGCTGGAGTGCTGTGGTGCAATCTCAGCTCACTGAAACCTCCATCTCCCTGTTCAAGTGATTCTTCCGCCTCAGCCTCCTGAGTAGCTGGGGCTACAAGCGTGCACCGCCACACCTGGCTAATGTTTGTATTTTTTAGTAGAGACAGGGTTTCACCATGTTGGTCAGGATGGTCTCAATCTCTTGACCCAGTGATCTGCTCGCCTCAGCCTCCCAAAGTGCTGGGATTACAGGTGTGAGACACTGCGCCCGGCCCTTTTTGGCACATTTTTAAGGTAAGAGTTGTGGCAAGAAACAGAACCATCTACAAGTGTACAACCTACCTGGAATTGATTTTTACGTAGGGTAGAAGGTGGAGATCAAGATTTATGTTTTCCCTATAAATGTCTATTTGACACAGCATCATTATAATTAACATGATCATCCTTTCTCCAGCGCAGTGTCACGCTTGTCTTAAATTGAGTGACTTTGTATGTGTAGGACTCTTTCTACTTGCTCCAGCAAATACTGATTATGTTTCATTTGTGTATTTTTGTCTACCTATGCACCATTATTACACTGTCTTCATTACCATAGTTTTATGAATAGTCTGTTTGGTAATGAAAGTCCTCTAAATTAGTTCTTCTTCAAGATTGTCTTGATCATTATTGACCTATTGTGTTTCCATGTAAACTTGTAGAATTAGTTGTCAAATTACATACACATAAACACAGACCAGAAAACTCTGCTCAGATTTCAAATGAGATTGCATTAAATCTGTAGATTGACTTGGAACAACTGACATCTTTATAGTATTGTATCTTCTAACCTATGATTTTTGTGTATTCTTTTTGTTGCAACTTTTGCATTTTATCTGAAAAAATTGCATGAGAGGTTATGTCTATTCCTTGAAGTACTGTACCTTGTTCATTTCATAGGAATTTGATATTATATTTGTAGTACATTTTTACACTCCTCTTTACATAAGGTATGCTTTTAGTTGTCATACTTTTTGAATGACTCATCACTTTTAAATGTTTTTGGTTTCAAATGACTTGAAACGCACAAATCATTTGCTGTGTATGTATTAGTTTTTAACATTATCTGATTTGACAGATAGTCGATATAGTGCTGGATGTAGCCACTTCCCAGTGCGATCAAGAACCCAATTTCTGTGTGTATTTCTGCTTCTCCTTTCTAAATGTGTTAATTTTTGTTCTATGCTTTTGCCTTACAGTTGAGGCATCACTTTTCTGTTTCGAGAAGGACAATGGGATGAAGGAGATGCCTTTAGAGTGTATTTGCTCTCTTTTTTAAAACCGGGGATGAAAATGCTTTTCTAGGTCCCCACCCCATAAATTTCTTCAAGATGAGAAAACCTTGGTCACATAAACCTCTAGGTTAATCACGAATCAAGGGCAGTGAGATGGCTCCAGTTGGTTTAGCCCAGTTGTGATCCATATCCTTGGCCTCGGGTAGGAGCCTTCCCTTCCTCTTCGCTACTGTTTGAACTGATTGGCATTCTTTGAACAGAAAAGGAGAGAGAAATAATATGTAGGTTAAAGAAGGCATCTGTCACATTTACTAAGGCTTTTCAATATATAATTTGCCTTTACTTTTTAGAAACTTACCTGCCTCTTAGATAGCAAAGAAAGTGATTTTTATTTGTATTGGTTTTCCTTTGCTCAACATTTTAAAATTAAGTAATTTGAGGATAAATGTTTATTTTAAAGTCTATTTTATTGTTTATTAAGATATGATATTTCAAGATGGTGTGATAAATGGCATTACTAGTTCCATAAACTGTTGCCTCCTGAAGTGTTTCAAGCAAAATAAACTTTTATCTTTTTGATGGTAAAATGCTTTCTAAATTTCCCTCAGCCAAGTCATAGAATGGGGCCAACTGCAGTATGTGGGTCTCAACCTGCTTGCCATCATTGTATTTTGGGATGATTGATTAATTCATGCCTTTCATAAGAATGCTCTAAGATGGAAATGAGTATCTGAGAAGGTTTAATTAGTGAATTATTAATTTTTAGGAGCTCTACTTTGAAATATGAGTCAATAAATATTACAGACTATATGTGTTTATGCTATTGGAAATCTTAAGGATTGTCTTTGGTTATTTGACAACTCAAAAGATTTTATAACTTTTTGTGCACTTCAAAAAGGAATTTAGAAATGTGCTTTTAGAAGAAGAGAAGGAATTCTGATAATTTATGTCAGTATGTCATAACAATTGATTTACACCAAAATCTCATTCACAGAGTTTTCAGATTTAATGACCTGAATCTTGCCATTTCTTTTCTTTAGGCATAGCCTTATTTTATAGGTTTCATTATCTGCCTAATGTCATAATTTGCAAGGAATTAGAAATAGTTTTGTGTGTGGTGTCAAGTGGCTTTGTTTAGTCATTGTGAATGAATCAATTAAAAACTTATTCTGGGGCTAATGGTGGAGCTTTGCTGTAAATGCTGCCTCAGCCTACACCTTTTTCATGTGGTTTCTGCTTCTGTCTTTCTATCAGAATTGTCCTGCAGAGGGTGATGAGTGACTTCAGCAAAACCAGGCCTAAAAGATGTTCTTCAGTTCACATCTCACTTCTCAGTAGTATTCTTTACTACTTGCTGCTCTGTTTGAAATACTGTAACAAGCATGCTGCCTTGGTTTCCCTCCTAAATGACCTCTGATCTCCCTCCTCTCAATATCTCTCTCTTCCCCTCCTCCAGGTTGAGTATCATTGTAATAAACATTGGCATATCCCAAAGCTAGACCTAGTTCTGTTCCATTCTCAACCTACGCTCTTTTCCTAAGCTATTTCATTCATGTGCATAGTTTGAATTGTCCTCTTACGTAATGTTATAGATGATTCAAAAATGTATCTGAGCTCCCATCACATCTACCCGTTAACTTGATATTTCTATTTGTATATTTCCAAGCCACTTCAAACTCAAGTCGAACCAGACCAAACTTACCTATCTACCTAGTCCAGCTGTGCCATAAACTTTGATGCCTTATCCTTGATGCCTCATCCACATTAACCCCACATATTACCATGTTTTCACTTCAAACACCTCTGTAATCTCCTCCTCTCTCTATTGCTACCATCCTAATGCAAGCTGTCATCATCTCTTTCTTTGAAAACTGTAGTAGATTTAGTCTCGTCCATTGTGGTTCTTTTCTAGTCTGTTCGTCACTCACTGCTATCATGCTTTTGTGAAACAGAAATGATATCATGTTCCTGCCACCAGGTTATCCTTATGTGCCTTCTCATTGCTGTTAGGATAAAGACCACAGTCTCTCCCTGGGCTACCCCATTTAGCAACTCCCCAGTGTGCTCTCCCTTCCTTTCCTCTAAGAGGTGAATTGTGCTTTGTTCCCTCCTGCTATGGGGTTTTGCACTTGTTTCTTACCCTTCCTTCACCGACTTGTTAGCTAACTCCATCCTGCCCTTTAGATATTAATACAAGTGTCATTTTCTGGGGAAGGTTTCCCTGACTCCATGAAGATAGGGTCGAGATTTGTAGGCTTTGCTTATTCTTCATAGACTTTTAGATGTGTAGGTTTACATTTAACTTCGTGGGGATTTGATTAATGTCTCAGTACCCATGACAGCAAGGACAATATCCTTTTGTTTTCATTTGTTTTTTCACCATTTTAACTTGGGTGCTGCAAAATACTTGTCACATAGTTAGGACTTATATATTTGTGAACGAATGAATGAATGAAGGTAGATTGGGTTTTGAACTCTGGACTTACACGTTCTTTTTGTGTGATCTTGGACAAGCCTTTATAGAGGTCAATTTTGCTAAAAGCCTTTCTTCATCGTCTGTTAAATATGGATAATAATTGTACACAATAGTATAATTGAATGAAAACTGCATAATTTAGTGCCAGCCCATGGGAAGTGCTACCAAATTATCATGGGATCATGGTTATCACTACTGAAGTATTTTCAGCTTCTGTTTTTCTAAAGTAGGTGAGTTTTCTGTGCCTATTTAAACTACTTTATATCCCTCAGGAAACATGGATGGAGCCAGGGCTTAGGTCTTGTGAGGAGCTTCATTCATTTCCTTGTCTCTGCCTATCTCACTCCTTAAATGCTTGTCTCTCCATACATTTCTCTGCCTTAGTATCTGATGGCTTTTAACATGTTCCCTCCAGGACAGGCCATATGAGGAGGGTCTAACATAATGGTGACTTTAGAACCCGAATTGACTTCTTGGACACATTCCAGGCATATGGGTCCCAAAGTTCTTTTGTTTGGCCCTAGGCATTTGTAACCTCAGGGCTATTTCTCCCAGCTCTGGGGCTTCAGTATCAAAGGACCAGGCAGATGTCAAATGTTCCTCTTACAGTTCATTTATCTTTCTCTGATAGCTTTAATCTAAAAATAATCAAAATTGTTGTAGTATATTTTAACTGTGGCTTAACCAATTGTAAAAATTATTCTAAAATATATTATGCATTTATTTCTGAGAATGATTACACTGGCACATCTTTCCTGGAGTGAAACTTATACATGCATATTTCAAGTATATGAAGCACTTTTTTGGGACAGAGTAACTTTTTTTTCCCTCTGTTGAAATAAGTTATTGGGCCAGGCATGGTGGCTCATGCCTATAATCCTAACACTTTGGAAGGCCAAGGCGGGAGCATTATTTGAGGCCAGGAGGCTTAGATCAGCCTGAGCAACACAGGAAGACCCCATCTTTACAAAAATTTAAAAACTGGCCTAGTGTAGTGTCATGCTTGTAGCCCCAGCTACTCAGGAGACTGAGGTGGAAGGATCACTTGAGCCCAAGAGCTCAAGGTTGCAGTTAGCTATGATGTTGCACTCCAGCCTAGGTGATAGAGTGAGATCCTGTCTCTAAAAATACAAAGGTATTAAAGTTAACACTTGGAATGCCTTTCATTCTGACAGTGGCCTTTTTTTTTTTTTTTTTTTTTTGAAGCCAACATTTAAAACAAGGATAATGAAGCATGAAGCAAATATGTATATGTTGTTAACATTCATTGTATGTGTAGTTATATATTTATACACACATATAAAGTACTTTGGCAGAAATATATTTCAATTTTTGACTTATTTTTCTGTTCAGTTTTTTAGGACAAATTTTTAAAGAGTAAGTTGTGACTTAACAATATTATATATTAGTCCTTGGGAAACATATACATTTGTGCGATTTTTTTTTTCCTTTTTAGTACTTAACATCAAGCTACAGCTTCCATTGAGTATTTTAAAAATAATATACTTAGTGCTGCTAAGGCTAACATTGTCGTTAACTAGAGGAACCACAGTGGAAGAAGTCTAAAAGAGAAGGCGCAAACTCTTACAGACATCAAGAGTCAGAATTGACATGTGGTAGGGCTAATCTGTAAGTGAGGCTACTGTTAGGGAGCTCCCCCATGCAAATCGGCACTGTGCCTGCACTTCAGTGTTTGATAAGTGGGATTCTCAGGGGGAGCCCTAGAGTGTGCTTTTTGATTTGTAGTATCTCTGGATTCTGGACTCAAGCAGAGGCCCTCATGCCCAGTTGGTCAACTGTGACAATGAATGATGTTGTCTAGAGATCATCATAATTCTCCTCAGCATTTGCATAACACACAATACTTAAACCAAAAATAAAAATGAGAAGAAATAGGCATATTAAACATAATGAGTAACATCAGCATAATTTGAGATTTTGGCAATCAGAGACTGAAGTTGAGAAGTATTTCTGGTAGGGGTAGTCTGGTGTCCCTGACATCAGTTTGTCCTGTTATTTAATACCCACAGAAGCTTCCCTTTCCTCTTTGAATGGCTTTGCACTGCTCTCATTGCTAGGTTCATACACTGTTGGGTGATGGGTGGGATCAAGCCCCCTGTGTGCTGTAAACACTTGCATCCTGATTCACCAATTTACTGAGGATGGGAAATGATAGAGGATGGTCCTGTGTTCTCTTGTCACCTCCATATCTGATCATTCAGGCACATGGCTTGGAAGGTGTGAAGGAGTGTCACCTCAGCCAGTTTAGAGCACTGTGTTGGTGTTCTCTGAAGGTCTTTGCAGCCTAGGATGGAGCACTTCAGGGAGTGAACTTTCGGGCTGGCCATCAGTCTAATACTTCTAGCAACCATACGGACATGTGGGGGATAGGTTCATATCAACCACGCCCAAAGCATTTACATGGACTTTTGTTGTTGTTGTTGATCTTTCTCTTTATTTTTAAAATTATTTCCATATTACAAGAGATGCTTGTTTGAAGGGGAAATTTTCACGGATTATGAAAATTTGTCCTGAGAACAGATTTTCTCTACACAGCGGAGTAGCAATAGCTTCTGCCATATGCCTATTGAAGATAGAAACAGCCACAACAACAATAATAGTAATAACGTTGAAATAGGCCATAAGTTTGAGACCACCGTGAGCAACTGAGCAACATGGGAAGGGAAGACCAGGGTAAGGAAAAAAAAAAAAGTCAGGCAGCCAATGGGGGACACTGAGACAGAGACATATGCCAGGACATAAATCTGGAAAGCCCTATCAGTTTGCATGCATGCGTGTCCCATAGAAATCTCACCTCGAAAGCCTTGGGAGGCTGAGGCGAATGGATCCCGAGGTTAAGAGATGAAGACCATAGTGGTTCACATGGTGAAACCCCGTCTCTACTAAATATAGAAAAACTAGCCCAGTGACCTGCAGGCCCCTGTAGTCCCAGCTACTGGGGAAGCTGAGGTGGGAAAATCACTCGAACCCAATAGGTGGGGGTTCCAGTGAGCTGTGATCCCGCCACTGCACTCCAGCCGGGGCAACAAAGAGAAAGACTGTGTTAAATATAATAATCATAATTAGGTACACACAGCCAATGCCAACGATTTGTACACGACTTCCAACCACCAGACACCAGACACAGCACACTCTATGGTGATTGTGCCACTAGAAAGAAAAGGCAGGATTGTGAGATGTGTCAGAAAATTGTCTTTGTTTGCAATGCCTGTACTATAAACTATGCATCTGGACTGGAAACAAGGACTGGAAAGAATCAACACAAGACAAATATGACCAGGCCATTCCATGTTCACACCTGTCATCACAGCAATCTGAAAGGTTGCTGTGGGAGGATCACTGGAGCCCAAAAGGTTGAGATCATCTTGAGATGTCAGACCACAGTGCCTCCACCTACGTACATACATGAAGTCAATGCAATAGTTAACTGCTGTTGTGGCTTGGCTTATGCGTGTCATCCCAGGTAGTTGGGAGGGGAGGGACTGGAGCTGGGAGGATGGCATGTTCCAATGCCCTGAGGCTGGAATGATCCTGGGCAGCAGAGCGAGACCCTCCCTGAGGTCATGACATCAAGACTAGCCTGGTCAAGATGGTGAAAGAAACCCGGTCTAGTTCTGCATGACTGGGGAAGCATCAGGAGGCCTGCATTCATGGTGACTGATAACGGGAATGGAAAGCAAGACACCTTTTCCCAAGGCGGTAGGAGGAAGACTTTTTTTTTTTTTTTAATTCAATGAGTTCCTTTTTTATTTTTTTTTAAACAGATTTATTTAAAAAATTCGCAGATCACAGTCTCTACCCTACAGTCACCCGTCCAATGCACAGGAAAGCCAAATGGCCCCGGCCACAGGAACCAAGGTCGGCAGCTGACTGCAGAATTGACTTATACTTACAGGTGACATGTGGCTGGAAAAATCTTGAGTTCCCTTTGTTCTCCAGTGTATCTTGTACAAAATACTACGTTTGTTTAAACACATATTTACAGAGTTTGCACAAATAGAAAATGGTTACAAATTACAACCAGGCTTGGCAGGATACCAGTTCCCCTCTCCACTGACCAAGTTCGTAGGTGTGATGACCATTTCATATTTACATTTGCAATTTTAAAAGTCTGTGTTTAGAGACCTAGATGAAGTTTATAAAAACTGGTTATAATATCATCAATTCATGTATGCAAACTGTACAAGTAGTGGATACCAATTAGTCCATTCATGCCTTGCTCCCTGAAGAAAGATTGTGAAGTAGAAGAAACCCTCTCAAGCAAGCAACATACATCCCTGGCCTGTGTCCCAGTTTGTTTGGATTTTGCCAGGGAAGGATATAGAAGGAAGAAGAAGAGAATGGAACAGGGGGAATAGGGCAATCTGGTTGAGACCATTTCTATTCCTTTTGTTTTTTTAAACAACCGAGAACCAGGATCAGCCAGCTGGCTTGTTAAGCACTATCCTTTGGCTTTGAGAAGAACCCATAGTTCCTTCCTTTTCTCTCAGAGACAAAACGCTTCTCAATAGGACTACAGTATGGAGGAAGAAAGGACTTTCTGGAGAGGAAAAAGTTTGTTATTCTGATGCTAATATTTGACTTGAGTGCCAAGCCTAATTTCAACAGTGCAAAAAAGACTCTCAGGAAGCAACATGGGGAACTGGGGGTCAAAGGCTTGCATAGCAGCTCTCTACCCACTGGGCAAGGCCTAGCTCCACCAGGGACCAGTTTATCAACACCACTTCATCTCCAACCACACTCCACAGCTGAATCAGAGGAAGACCAGTTGGACTGTAACTTGTCACCTGAGCCAGTGGTGCTGTATTCCCTGTCATCTCTTGACAGAGAGAGTCCGCCATTACAGAGGTGGGCTGGCTTTGCCGAGGCAGCTCTAACTACACCCGTATAAACAGGACTGCAGGGAAGTTCACACGGCAGCTAGGCGGAGCCCACAGCAGCTCAACAAAGCCTCTGCAGGCAGACAGTGACTAGGCTGCCTCCTGGCTGGGCAGGGCAGCCCTGATAAAAAGGCAGCAGCACAACAGAAACTCATAAATAAAGCCCTAACTACCAGGGACAGAGCACCTGGGGAAAAAAAAGGGGGGGGCGTTTATGAGTTCTGCTGCAGCAGACTTAAATGTACCTGCCCAGCAGCTCTAAATGAACAATGGAGATCACAGCTCAGCACTTGAGCTCCTATAAAGGACAGACTGTCTCCTCAAGCACCTCCCTGACCCCCGTATATCCAAAGAGTCACCTCATAAAGGAGAGCTCAGACTGACATTTGGTGGTTATCCTACTGGGACAAAGATAGCAGAAGAAGAAACTGGCAGTGACCCTTACTGTTCTGCAGCTGCTGCAGGTGATTCCCAGGCAAGCAGGGCCTGGAGTGGACCTCAGCAGTCCTGCAGCAGAGGGTCCAGACTGTTAGAAGGAAAACTAAGAAACAGAAGGAAATAACTTCATCATCAACAAACTGGACATCCACTCAGACCCAAACTGAAAGTCAACAACTTCAAAGACGACAGGTGGATAAATCCTTAAAGATGGGAAGAAACCAGCACAAAAAGGATGAAAGCACCTGAAACCAGAACGCCTCTCCTCCTACAAGGGACCACAACTCCTCACCAACAAGGGAACAAGGCTGGGTGGAGAAGGAGTGTGATTAATTGACAGAATCATGCTTCAGAAGGTGGGTAATAAGAAACTACAGTGAGCTATAAGAACATGTTCTAACCCAGTGCAAAGAAACTAAGAATCTTGAAAAAAGATTTGATGAAATGCTAACGAGAATGGACAGCTTAGAGAGGAATATAAGTGAATTGATGGAGCTGAAAAACACAACA
>NW_016107397.1:9315766-9332910 GCF_001604975.1 Cebus imitator | reverse complement strand
GTCTCTGATAAAATAGACTTCAAACCAACAAAGATCAAAAGAGACAAAGAAGGACATTACATAATGGTAAAAGGATCAATGCAACAGGAAGAGCTAATGATCCTAAATATATATATGCACCCAATACAGGAGCACCCAGATACATAAGGCAAGTTCTTAATGTCTTACAAAGAGATTTAGACTCCCGCACAATAATAGTGGGAGACTTTTAACACCTCATTGTCAATATTAGACAGATCAACCAGACAGAAAATTAACAAGGATATCCAGGACCTGAACTCAGACCTGGACCAAGCAAACCTAATAGATATTTACCGAACTCTCCACCCCAAATCCACAGAACATAACATTCTTCTCAGCACCACATCGCACCTACTCTAAAATTGACCACATAATTGGAAGTAAATTACTCCTCAGCAAATGCAAAACAACGGAAATCATAACAAACAGTCTCTCAGACCACAGTGCAATGAGTTAGAACTCAGAATTCAGAAACTAACTCAGAACCTCACAGCTTCATGGAAACTGAACAACTGGCTCTTGAATGTTGATAAACAATGAAATGAAGGCAGAAATAAAGATGTTCTTCGAAACCAACGAGAACGAAGACACAACATACCAGAATCTCTGGGACACATTTAAAGCAGTCTCTAGAGGAAAATATATAGCAATAAATGCCCATGTGAGAAGCAAGGAGAGATCGAAAATTGACACCCTATCATCAAAATTGAAAGAGCTAGAGGAGCAAGATTAAAAAAAAACACAAAACCCAGCAGAGGACAAGAAATAACTAGGACCTTGCCTTCTGTAAGACAAAGGGACCAGGTCAGGACCTCTGGCTCCCTGTGCACCTCCAGTTCTCTCTGTGGAATGCTCTCCTTTGTCTTTTCCACCCTACACAGACTGACTCTCCAGTCCTTCAGAAGAGGCGAGAAGCAGTCCTACCATCAGTACTTCCAGATCAGCCTTAACTCTAATCTAGACACTCTCATATACACAAATATTTCTCCCACTGGTAATTTCAGAATTGCCATAAGACAATTGTAAATGAATTTTAAAGGAAATGAACAATCATAATGAATTGTATACCAACTCCTCCATTACTATGACTGCCAGCATTTCTGGCAAATAATAAATGCTTTGCTGAAAATAAAAGCATACTGAAACAAGCAAACAAAAAGAAGCCATCACAAAACATAAGCCTTCACCTTTATAAGGCAAACAAATCTTTATGCTCAGCCCTTGCTCAATTAAACACATGCCCTTGCAATAAGGATGAATCTTTCTCTGTTACACAAATGCAGAGTGCCTGTACAGTTTTCTCTTCTTCAGCACTACCCTTTCCAAGCTTCATTCTGATCAATTTCAGTTTTAGTTTTCATTTCCTCACCAGACTCTCTTCTGACTTCTTGGAGTAACGAAAAGTCACAGGAACCCCTGGAGTCACTGTTTCTATCACTTCCCCCATGTCAATTAGGAAAATATAAGGTATGCCTCAGTTACATTTTAGTATCATAAAACTTTTTAGAGAACCTCAGGGCGTTTAAACAGGCTTAACAGAATACCTGGTAACAGGCTGTCTTGGCAGTGTGTTCCCAGCATGCAGCCCTGAAAAACACCAAGTCTAAGAACACATGGTAACAGTAAGAACTTAATAAATATTTTTGCTACTATCGTATGAACAAGCAAACACCCTCCTCACCATATAATGTTGCCATACCAGTTAACCATCAACTGCTGGGTCACAGGCGGGAGCGGGAGTGCGTCTCTGGCCAACAGCCCGGGGCTGGTGAGCAGGCCTCCACGGCCTCCTCCACAGCCTTCCACCCTGGTTTGGCATGGGTTACACAAACTCGCCTAGGAATGCAGACTTGCACAAATCCTTAGATTACTTTCTTTCTACTTGGAGGCAAAGGTAACAGGCTGACGGGGTCTCCCATGGCCAGACTCTCAGACCCAGGATTGGCCAACTGCCACCCCAACAGATTCCAACTGCTGAAGGCTGAGTGCAAGCTGTTCCCTTGGGTGCCACTGACATCACAGTCTGACCCGGGAATCTTCACCACACTGCACCTCACACACCCCTCCTCAGCGAAAGGCTTTCATCTCTGTCAGATAACACTTCCCACCCCAAATGAGAATCTGACACATTATAATCACTTTCACTCCCCCTCCGGGGAGCCTACGAACCACAGAAGGTTTTTCAGGGCTACATGCTGGGGACATACTACCAAGACAGCCTGCAGCCCTTCCAAGACGCTCACCACCCAGGAGAGGGAGAGTGGCCAGCCACTGCAGAGCTCTGAAGGATGACTGTCCAGGAAAATGGAGTGAATGAGTTCTCTGTAAAGTCAGGTTTACAGCTCAGAGTCCAAATGAACCCAGTGAGAAAGTGAGTTGCCTTTCGAAGATGCTTGCTTCTTTCTGTTCAAGTAAACCAAACTGTGTGTGTGTGTCTGTGCGTGCATATACACACAGGCACATGTCAGTGTTCTGATGTGTCCTTCCACGTACAGGGCAGCAAATACTTCTTCCAGGCTCACTGCTGCACGGCCAAGCCTCTTCCCCTCTCCCTTTCACCCAGCAGTATCCCGTCATCTTGATCTGGCATTAACTTCCTCACTTGATACTTCTCTCTGCGTCTCACTGATCTCCCCCACCAGCTGATTTACATCAGTGGCTTTCCTCATCAGCCTTTCACTCCCACAGTATGTGCTCTATAATGGCCTTGAGACTGCTTTATCAAGGACACAAAGTAATTGCCCTCAGCAGGACCTGAAGGACCTGCTAAACTCCTTTTAACTACTCTCACATGATTGTATCAAGTAAAGTCAAACAGTCGTATTTTCAAAAATTGCTCCTGCTCTCTTCCCTCCATTCCTGCCTCACAAATAACCACTGAATTCTTTAAACATATCTAATGTTGGAAACAAGATTAGCTAAGTCCAGTGCTCAAAGGTTTAAATATGTTATATGGTTTGGCTGTGTCCCCACCCAAATCTCAATTTGAATTATATCTCCCAGAATTCCCATGTGTCGTGGTAGTAACCCAGTGGTAGGTAATTGAATCATGGGAGCCAGTCTTTCCTGTGCTATTTTCGTGATAAAGTCTCATGAGATCTGATGGGTTTATCGGTGTTTCCACTTTTGCTTCTCCCTCATTTTTTCTTTTGCCACCACCATGTAAGAAGTGCCTTTTGTCTCCCACCATGATTCTGAGGCCTTCCCAGGCACATGGAACTGAAAGTCCAGTTAAACCTCTTTTTCTTCCCAGTCTCAGGTATGTCTTTATCAGCAGGGTGAAAATGGAATAATATAATGTGATTGCAGTATTTTTTCTCTAGCTATGATAACAATTATATTGTTTTATAAACAGTTTTCTAATACACACAATTTGCTAACGTCTATTGAGTGCCTGCTGTGTACTATGCAGTGCTTTATGTGGCTTAGTCGCATTGTAATAGGTAATACTTATAGCAGCCCTGTGAGGTAGAGAGATGAAAGAATTGGTAGACTCCTAGACTTTTAAGATCCAATTGCCCTGTCCTTTAAATTCCTTTCACAAGAGTAATTATTTTCAAGATTTCCTAGTCTGAAGTTTTCATGCTAGGAGCTTGCTAACAGATAACTACTTAGTGTCTCTCAAAATTTACATAAATTAGTCAGGGAGGCTCTTTTCTGCCTTCTGAGGTTTTCATTTATTTGCTCTTAGGTACATCAAAGAATCATTAGGGTCCCTCATGCCTATCTAATTAATTAATTATAGTCTATAATTATATAGCTTCCTTTCTCAGCCCCTAAAAATAAAGGGTCCCATAACGGAAGAGCCTCATCTACCACTGCAACATTTCAGCCCACTCTGTCCTGTTGGCAATCATTATCATTCTCTACCAAATGACAGAATGCCAAGGTGGGGGAAATCCTTTCTGTAACCAGTATGTTTTAAAACAGACACTAAGGTCAGGATATAGTGAGCAAAACAGGTTAATAAGACAAGTTTGTCCTTGGGTCAGAGTCTTCGTTCAGCCCTTTTCTTCCTAGTCCCACTGTCTGTTTCTCTATTCACTAGCCCCCAGCCTCAGCATTCTCCATGGGCTTGGACAGTGACAGCAGACATTGAGGTCATAAATCAATCAAGTAAGGCATGCTGTAATGTCAGGCAGAGGTAACCAATGGCAGAGGAAACAAGCCCCCCCACATCTCCACAGTCTGCCTCTTCTCGTCCTAGCTCTAATCCTGCCTTGGCCCACCCCAGTCTTTCTCATGCCTCTTTCTCAACTAAGCACCTTAGGAGGCAGCTGCCAGCCCGTGAGCATGGGCCCTGAGGAATCATCCACTTGTCTTGTTTCAGTCTCCTGGGGGAACTTCAATTCTAGAGAAAGAAATGTGGCACCAGTGTGCCCTTCCACATGTGCAACTTCAGTCACGGTAGAAAACTGAGTGGGAACAATATTTTGTGGAAGGAGAATAGGCAGATATACCATGAAACTTAAGTTTGAGGGCCCAGCATGTAAGCAGGCCCCTTCCAAGGTCCTGGGAATGACCTTGGCGATGAGTTCACATTATCACGTTTTTGTGAAATTTGAAAAAGTAAGGTACTTTTGCATTCTTTTCCGTAAATAGGGCACCCATATAATAAAAAGATCAATCCCTACGAATATCCAGTGGTCCTAAATTGTATCTTGTACAGGTGTGAGGCTCAGGAGAGTCCCTCAGGCCTACCTACTTGATGAGAGTTTGTAAGTAGATAGCCTCCTCTTTCAAAGTCCCTAAAAGTAAAGAGTCCTATAACTGAAGAGCCTCATCTACCACTGCAAAAGTTCAGCCCATTCTGTCCTGTTTGCAATCATTATTGTCATATGCTAGACAGACTACATAAAATCTAACCTAGTTTGGATTAGATTTTGTTCATGTAATTGCTGGCAATCATTATTGTTATATGCTAGACAGACTACGTAAAATCTAAACTAGTTTGGATTACATTTTCTTCATGTAACATCAGAAGTTCTTCCCCACCCCCCCCATAAGAAAGCAAAATTAGGTTGAATTTTAGAAGAAGGAAGATAAAAAGTAAAAATAAACTTTATTTTAAAAAGAACAAAAAAATGGTTACCAGTGGTACTCCTCCTTTTCAAATATATCTGAAACCAACTTTGGCAAGACTTGGGCCTCTTTTAGAAAATATATTGTCCAAAGACTCTGCATGAATAAGGATAGGATAGGGGCCTTGAAGCTCCTCTGTACGATTCTGCCATCTAGCCACATAGAGGAACCCCTGCAAGAGGTGTCTGCAGTTCTTTCTGATAGCAACTCCTTAAAAACTCACTGGTGCTTTATCTTATTTTAGCATTGTCCTTTAGCAATATAAGGTCAAGGCAACTGTAATGCACATGTTAGTAAGTAGGAAACAGTGAAACATAGAATCAGAGAAATAACATTTAGCAGCAAAAATGACACTTCTAACAACTCACTTTATAGCTGAAGGGCACCGTGGTGAAAACATAGGAAATGGCCATAGTAAAAGGCTTTTGAGTAACAGAGGAAAGTCTTCCAGAAAGCACTGGGCTCTTAAGATATATTGTTATTTCCCGGAGGCACCCTTTAAGTCTCTCCTAAGTGATTCAGATGAAGGGCCCTGGTAGAGAATCTGGGAGGGGACGGTGTCCCAGTGAGGACTCTGGGGAGGGTCCCACGCTCTGTATCCTTTGCGCAGAGCACCTTCATGGCAGTCTTGAGTGCACTGACCCCTAATGGTATTGGAAATGTAGAGAAGGGGCAAGTTCAATGAGGTATGTATTATTTCTGAAGTTGCTATTTTTTTATAACAACAGCAAATAGACACTAACTTAAATATTTATCCACTAGGGAATGGATGAATAAAAGGTGGTATAAGCAACAATTGAATACTCGTCCTCAATTTGCTGAAACAAGAATTAAAACCACAGGAGTGATCATCCAGACTGGAACTATATCCACTTGTTTCAGCCAAAGCTTACAAAGCATGCTCTTTCTAGGACATAGAGAAAGTGTAACAATCAAGACACGTACATAAAGAAAATATTTAGCCAAGAAAAATATATAACAAAGAAATAGGGAGGCCTTTCTCTGCCGCCAAGTCTAAAAATTAGGTTCCATCCTAGCACCCATTTCTTCTCATTTGTAATCATTATTAGTAAATGCATTTTATCAGTAAAAAAAAAAAAAAAAGTCCTATCTAAATAAAAACTGTTGCTGTAATCTTCCACCATTCTTTTTTTTTCTTTCTGGAGTGATAAAGATGGACATGGAACCCTTTGAATGGTGCTTCAGGAAGGGGTGGTTTTTGTCTTCTCAGATGGACAACTCAGCTAGGAAAGGTGAGGTTTTGTTACAGGATATGCCTTGACTTCTACGGCACGGAATGGGACTGCTGGACATGTTACCAGCCATGACCAAGCACTTGAAAACCCCATGGGAAACTATCTTTCATTCAGTTCTTGGAATAAGCAGAGCATTAGAGTCCTAAGGCAGATTTTCAGCTTTATATGCTAGTTCTGGGAGCCATGTTCTGTAGGCTCTGCCAGCAGACTTTTACCTCCCAAGTGAGATGTTCCATCCTGAAGTCCTGGATGCTGCTTCTCAAAACATTAATAGGAAGCACAGCATCAAGCCACGCTCACTCTCTGAGATTGGAGAAATGCTGCATGTTCACTTGGCTAACAAGGGGAATGTTATTCTGTCACCATGTTTTTATCTGGCTTGCATCCTAAGCTCAGGAATCCAGCTAAGTTGTGTGTTGTCAGTTGGAGACACTAGCTGGGGCAGTAAGCTCAGCCTTGCACTGCTTCTGGCAGGTTTACTCATCTTCATCCACTCTTATCTCGAGATGAGGATATCTGTTTTTTGAGCATGTTCCATATCCATGTTTCATGTGAAATTGCTTGTCATTCTTGCTTATCACTTAAAATAATAATTGGCTCCCTTCTTTTATAGCATTTGCTAATAGTGGCAGAACTATTCATACGATTATGATAATCTGTCAAGAGGATTATGCAAAGTATCTCACCCCATCCCTTCTCTAAAGCAGAGTTAAATTGAACATCATAAAGGACGTTTTCATAACCAAGGAATTTTACTAATTATTTACTCTGGATTTAAATTGATGCTGAATGACTGGAGGCATTGAGTTCTTAAAATTGGCAATATTTACGAACCATTTCTTTTTCGTTAGTATTTTCTCTCTAGTTACTTTGAAATCTCTCTTCTCTCTCCCTCTCTCTACACACAGACACACACACACTGATGTAAAACATATACATAGACTTTAAGGAAAGACATCAAAATGGTAAAAGTGGTTATACCTGGTTGGTTGAATTGAAGATATTTTATACTTCTTTATACTTGCTTTCTTCATGGGGAACATATAGTATTTTTATGATCAATAAAAATATTTCTCTGTAATATGTATGTACTACTTTTACAATATTAAAGTGCTTTCAAAATTTGCCAGCAATTAAGAACACAGTATAATTTACATATTGAGAAACATTTGGAGACAATTAAATGCCACTTATGTTTCTCTACAAAAAGTAAAATACTTTTATTCATGTAATTAAGAGCCTCACTCACGAGCATTTAAGAATTGTTGCCCACTGTACTTTTGGTATATGTAAAAATATAAAATATACCAAACATGTATAATATAAAAATAAAAAACAAAAAGTAAAAATGTACCAATAACCCAGTAAAACAGGATTTTACTTGGTATTTGGAGAAATGAGCTAGATGTTTCTTTATCTGAGTAGATTTGTTTGCTTTTAGGTATTTAATAATTATCATAGTAAATTATTTTAAAGTTGGTATCTGTGCCTATCTGTACCACAGAAATTGGAATTTATCTTTTAGCTATTAAGTTTTCTTAAGAACAAAATTTGTTTAAACTTAAAATCAGATTTCATTTGTGACTTCTTTCTGTAGTTTTTTGTATTACAAATTGAGATAATATTAAAGGTAAACTTAATTTTTTTAGTAAAGTATGTGACATTGGATGGTGTTTAATTAAAATTTGTTCTCTAAATGAAAATTTAGTCTTTTTGTCTTAGCATTAGACTTGATTAGCTTAATAGCTGAAACAGTGCTTGGAGAAATCTGAAAATGCATCAGAAGTTTATTAGAGATCTTGCTTTTGTATAATTTTAGGCTTTCTGGCTTTCTAATTGTTATGTATAGTTGATGTAATCATTGTTGTCATATTTCTTTAATGAAGATTTTAAGTCATTTTCCACTTCAG
The DNA here is from genome assembly GCF_001604975.1 of Cebus imitator. NCBI lineage: Eukaryota > Metazoa > Chordata > Mammalia > Primates > Cebidae > Cebus > Cebus imitator. The sequence continues at coordinate 9,324,641 of NW_016107397.1, read as the reverse complement.
ACATTTATAATGTCACGTAATCTATCCAAGAAATGAATATTTGTCTCAGTATTTTAAAATGGAAAAATTAAAGCAGAAATCATAAAGCAGAGAAATCATTCATTTCAGTTGTGAAAAGTTCAGAGAGATGTTTAACATTCCTTTAGTATTACTGCATCTGTTATTCATGTTTTTCTAAATAAGTATACAACATTTTAATACTAATGAAATGTGATTTTCTGATGTCCAGTGATGTGTTTCCTGAAATTATATAAACAAAAAGTGGTTAGTATGATTTTATTAACTGTGTTGGGACTCAAAATATTTCAAAATGAAGGCCTCAGAAGAAGCCTCAGAAGCAAGTCTTTCTCTGACCTCCTGCCTTCCTGTCTCAGTTTCATTCTCCTCAGAATCTACCCACAGAAACTAGAATCTGTATTCCCCAAGGCAGGTCATAGAAACCGGAACCCCTTTCTTTCCCCATAGCCAGCCATAAAACCTAAAAGTATTACTGTACTTTTCCTCTGCCTCTCTGTAAAAGCTGGCCAGAAGGACATTGTCTAACCTATGGAGTTTGACTGTAGGGCATAACACCCTCATTCCAAAGAGTCCTGCCTTATACCCAGAAGGAAGGAGGAATACATGCCAGGGAGGCCAGGCAGAATCCTGCTGGGGTTCCCAACTCAGCCTATTAGCATTAGATCAGACCATCTCTGTTCAATCATAGTTCTTGATGGTTGTCCATACTTTTTTAATCTGAAGCATCAAAATGGACAGTGTCCCTTTTATCTTTGGGTCTTCATTATGAAGGCCTCTGTATACACATCAATAAATTGGTCTGCCAGTTCTCCTGTTCTTCTTCCTGTTGTCAGTGATTTTCAGCAAACCTTCAGAGGGTGAAGGGGGAAGTTTTCCCTTGACCCCTACAACTTTTAACACAATTTGGGCTTTTCCCTAATTGCTGAAGTTACCATATGAAATATTTTTATTAATAACATGTTGTTAGGCTAAAGGTTGATTTTTTTTGTAGTCACATCATTATGTACAGGCTGGGTTTTTTTATTATTATTTTATATACTTTTAGAGGCAGGATCTCTGTTGTGATTTGAAATTTGGAATTTTGTGTCAATTATGTGATTCCATCAGACATTCCTCAGAGGACACACCTATAATCCCAGCACCTTGGGAGGCTGAGGTGGGAGAATTGCTTCAAACCAGAAGTTCAAGACCAGTCTGGGAAACATAGCAAGGCCCTTTTTCTATTAAAAAAAAAAAACAAAACAAAACAGTAGTCAAGTGTGGTAGCATGCACCTGTGGTCCCAGATACTTGGGAAGCTGAGGCAGGAGGATTGCTTGAGCCCAGGAGTTCAAGGCTGAAGTGAGCTATGATCGTACCACTGTGCTGCACCCTGGGTGACAGCAAGACCTTGTCTCTTAAACATTAAAAAAAAAAATTAAAAATTTCTGAGAAGAAATTAAGACCTGCAGTAAATAGCATTAGGTATGTACACCTCTTTGGTATTTTTTATTATTTGCGGAGAGCTTGTCTACTTAATTATGACTTAGTTTTCCAGTTAGGGCCTATTCCTAGGTTGTTTTTCCAAAGAAAGTTTTTGTGTATGTATGCCTTGCCTTTCCTTATCCATTGACCTTTGTAAAGACTTTGTATTCTTCATCTAATACCTAATTACTTAAGGATTCTCTGAGCAGTTTGCTTGAAGTCTGTTTTTCCTTCCTAACCATTGACAGAAAACACATCTGCCTTAGTGAGGCCCCTTTGATCTTCAGAGAGCTTTATCTAAAGAGAGATTAAAAAGAAATCTGTCAGGTATTTTCCCAAAGAAATTGAAAATGCTTCCTAAGATTTCAGATCAGGTAGGTAAAGTGTTTTCTCTGAATTAAGACATAGGAAAATAAGTATGCCACTCAGTGATTTCATCCTAAGTCATAGATTGCAGAGATTTGCTTCTGATATGAAGGAATATTTTTTATTTCGTCTGAGACACAAAATGCATGCAATAATATCAGTGGCCAGAAGCAACTGCTTTTTATTCATTTTTCCATAGTTAACAGTAACAGGGTCTGTGGAGAAGAGACTAGAGAGGGTCCATTTGTTCTCAGGCTTTTTTGGGGCCTAACATCATAGGAAGAATTTTCAGCTGGTCTAGTTTGAATCTAGATACTAGAAATTTCCAAGATCCATATGCCCACCTCCTTTCTCCCTTCTTCCCTCCCTCCCTTTAAACAAATCTATGTATAGAATGCTTATTTTCTGCCAAACTCTGGTTTTGTACTATTTACTAGGAGCAAACTCATAGTTGTAGGATCTGATACACTGTGTGCCTCTGAGGTAGTCAAGGTATTATACTCAAAGCGTGTACAACTATTTAAAGATCTCATCAACACCCTCAGTTTTAGTACAGAAATATAAAATCTGCAATTAAACTAAATTTAATTCTGATATACTCTTTTGACCTTTTGAAGAGTTACAGCTAAGAACAGCTAATGAGCTGTTAATTTAGAAAATAAAATGTATACAAAAGACTGCTTTGAGGTTCTCTGTCAGTCAGCAAGAAAACCTTGGGGATAGAGGTTAAACTGGGTACACTGGAGACTTTTTATGACTTTGATGGTATGAAAGGAGAGGAAACAAAAGGAGAGCCTTACAAAGGGTTATAGTCTGATTTCTAAAATGAATGTTTACTTGAAAGGACACAGAAAATAAGGTGCCAAGAGGAGAATCAAGTTTTCCAAAGTCCTTTTCCAAAATCCCAGGCTTTTCATGAAATTTTGAGAGAATGGCTTAGGCTTAGTTCTTCCATTTTGAGCTGCTTAGAAGCAAATGTCATATAAATGCAAATTTCTGTTGTTATCATTTATTCACCTTGTATTATGTGCTTAAGGAGTTGGAGAACCCAGAAACTGTTTAATATACAAGGCATTGCCTATAAAATATTTCTTTGTCTCATAGTTTGCATATTTGCTAAACAACTAACTTTCTTTCCTCCTCCTTATAAACACCCCAAATTAGTTTCTGAGTTGATCAACAAGATCCTGTCAGCGTCTGGCAATTATTATATCTGTTTGAGGACTACTGGTATATGCGACGTGAGTTGCTATTATTTGATAACATTTTGACATCCTTCATTTTGTTAATTAGTTTAGGAAAACTATTTGGATTTTATATATAAGTACCTGCTAATCACTTGAGTCATGAGAAGACTGAGTGAAGTCCAAGTGTCCTATTAATCCCTTTGAGTCTGAAAATTTTCTTATAATTGGTTTGGCAAGAGGAATAAGTGAGATTAGTTGCTAATGAGGAGATAAGTATATAGTTTTAGCATGATATAAAGCTGTGACTGTCAGTAAGTGGTACTAGGAATCTAGATTATTTTTATTAGATCTTATTTCTTTCTGAAAAATCATTATCATCTCCTGATATTGTAAATTGGGTTATTTCACGCCATTATTTTAATATGTGTTAATCGTCAAATACAGGTACTTAAAACCTTGCTAATTAAGGAGTCATTAATAAAGTTAGCAATATGAGCAGTCAGTTTAGATTCTTCACAGCATTCAGATGCAATTCATTTTTGCATATTTACACTATATTTTCAGTTTGGCTCAGATGTTTGAAGTAAGTCAAGAATAAGAAATGTTGACAACTTCAGATCCATAGGGCAGCTTAGCTTGTTTTCAAGATGAAGGACTGATAACATTGTAAGGAAACAGATGAAATACTACTTTTCTTAGCCAAGAACAAAGTAAACTTTGTATGGTTTTAACTTTTTATAGTCCACTTGGCTTTTCTATTCTTAAAACTTGCCTGTTTATGGTAGTTTAAAACACTCTTTGGGACTTGATCCATTGAACTTCAGTTGTAATGTGAACTTTCTCTGAAACAAATATTGCAATGTTTTATATTTGATTTTGAGGAAAGATTTATTTTCATCTTGAAAATAATCAAACTCAGTAAGTTATTCATAACCATAGTCACTTTTACTTGAAGCATGCATTATAGTCTTGAGTAGTTTTTCACTTTTGTACTCTGACCATCTTGAATTTTTGCTGATGAGACAGCAGTGCTGTGGGATTGTCTGCAAGTGCGTTCTTATCCTTTATCCGTGTCTCCTTCCCCACTGTATTGTGGGCTGGTAAATGTGTAGTTCCTTCCATTACTTTTTCTTGGCTGTAGGGATTTTAAATACTGTTTTGTATCTCTGGTTTTTTAGATGTCCACAGAATTCCATCTTTAGCCATAGTGCTTTTATAATTTTGTAATACCTTTGACTAGATGGGGAGGGGTTACAGATAACAGGTTAGTTTCCACATATTACTCATTTTGTGCAATTTTATTGTGCATCTGATATATGCCCAGTATGCTTTTAAGTGCTGTGAGGGAAATGGAAAAAAAAATAGTAATTTTTACTGCCTGAAGAGGTTTACGATCTAATTAGAGAGGCAAGGCTAACTAAAAAGGTAGAAAACAATACATGATGAAGTTAATATGTAAGTATGTTTCAAAAGAACAAATTTATTATTTGTTATTATGGGTATATCTTAATGGAATAATCATAACTGATAATGGCTGGTTCTACATTTAGGTAAAAATGATTGCTTCCCTATGTCAAGGCCTGAAATAAACAGGATGCTACATTTTGAATTTTAAAGAAAACAAAATCAGTATCTTATTAAACTTTATGGAACAGCACGAAACTTTCAAAATTTAGAACTTTAACCTAGATTACAAAATTTGCATTTGAAGACACTGGGGCTGGTGACTTACCTGAGTTTCAAGTCTGGCTAACAGTACCAGCATTAGAACATGGGGTAACAGACAGGTGCTTTTGAGTTGTTGGCCACAGGAGGTAAAGCTAGTAAGCACTGCTAATGTAATAAAACAAAAGGCATTGCACACAGACCAGTGGTCTCTGTTATTTGACCCTTTCCTTTCCTCCATTTTACTTTTACTACTCTTCTGCCATCAGCATCAGCATCATGACATTTGCATGGCTCCTTATGGTTTTGAAATTGTTTTCATACCTTTACATTTACTGGAGCATCACAACAGCCTTGTCAGGAAGGTCAGCATTGACTCTGATTGAAGATGAGAAAACACACCTGCAAACCAGTGAACTAATTTTCTAGAGTAAGTGGAGCAGGACCTCCAACCCAAATTTCCTACTCCAAGCCTTTCACTGTACACACTCCCTCTTAAAAAGCTGGTTCCACCCCAAATCCTTTCCCAAACAAGGGACTCAATTAGAAGAACATGTAGAAAACAAGGAGTGAAGTTGTGTTCAAATGCTTACAATAATTACTTGGCTTGTACCTTTTAAAATACTTTATAAGTTTACTTCCTCAATAATCCTTGTAGATATGTGTTTAGTGTATTGTTAGGAATTATATAGCATTAACAAAAGTCAAGGCTGGTTTAAACCAGTAGCTTTGTGGAGCCTTTAAACCCTAAGAAACCAACCTCTAGATAGGACTCTTGCAGTAAATGGGATGTTGGCTATCTTAAATGACCTCTAAAAAGGCCTTTTAAATTCTGCTCCTTGCTTCCATGTGCTTTATTCATGACTACTTTTTATTTCTGGGTCCAGCTACTAATACATCTTGAATTATTGCTTTTTTTTTTTTCCCATTTCATCTTTCTAGTTGCCTTCCTTCTACTTCTTGCTGCTGCTTCCTAAACACAGAGCCCTAGCTCCCACAATAGGTTAATAAATATGATAATGTTCAGGGAGTGTGATAAAAATGGGATGAAATTTTTAGACCACTGTATTGTCTGCCTGTGTTTTTCTAATTTATTTTCCTCTCAAAATTCATGTATGTTCCTAGCTACTGCAACAGTCAAGGGTAGTGGAAGGAACGTGGACTTTGGAACCAGAATAGTTTGGGCTGAAAGACAGCCGTGTGGTCTTAGACAAAAGCCTTGATATTTTTGGGCATCCACCTTTAACCTGTAAAATGAGGGTAGCTGCTTGCCATGTGGTATTGTGTGAGTGTCCCTTTACCTGTCAACTTGACATCTCTATCAGATGTTTTAAAGACACCTCACATCCTTCCTGTCTAGTACCAATCCCCATATCTCACCACTCAGTCTCTCCCTCTGACACCTTTGCCTACCCTTGACCTGGTCAGTGTTCTTTAATTCCTTTAACAAAACTGTCTTCTATCACGTTGCACATTTGCCTCTCCTTCACACTTTGCTTCTTACCCATTACTGTCTTGCCACCTCTATTTCCTATATTTCTCTGTAACCCATCCATGTCTTTCCACCTCTAATGTCATATTAATTCAAACTATTGCCATTTCACACATCTCGCATCATATTAATTCAAACTGTTGTCATTGTTTTCATTTTTATTTTTTGAGACAGGGTCTCTCTCTGTCACCCAGCCTGCAGTGCAGTGACATGGTCATAGCTCACTGCAGCCTGGTACCGCTGGGGTCAAGCGATCCTCCCACTTCAACCTCTTCAGTGGTGGGGAGTATATAGGTGGGCACCACCATACCTGGCTAATTTTTTAATTTTTGTAGAGACAGGGTTTCCTTATGTTGTCCAAGCTGGTATTGGACTCCTGGGCTCAAGTGAGCCTTCCTCCTGGCCTCCTAAAGTGCTGGGACTGCAGATGTGAGCCACCGCACATGGCCCTGGGCCATTGTAACATCTTAACTGATTTCCCTCCATTCACTTAGTACTCTCCAGTCTATTCTCCACATGGCAATCAGGATGATAATTTTAAAACACCTTAAATCATAACATCCTCTTGCTTAAAACTCTTCAATTCCTTCCCATTGTCCCATTCTTTCCCTCTGTAAAAGCTGAGGCATAGTTAGTTCCAGGGTCTGGAAACTGAACTCTCTCTCCCTCCTGCTCTTGAGTGTCAGCTGCTTCCTGTTGTCTTCAAGGAGTGGCTCTTCCCTGGGTACTTGTTCTCCCCTCTGTCTGGAAGTGCTGTTACCTGCTCTCTGGCGCCCTCCCCAGCCCTGCACCTTTACTGCCTCACCTATTCACCCTGGCTCACAGTGGCTCATTCTCTAGGCCTCTTCCTTTGAGCCCCCTCAGGTGTAGGGCTCTTCAGAGCAGCATTTCCTCCCTCAGAGCATGTCTCTGTCACTCGGTACTGTGATGACCTGATTTGGCAAAATTCGAGCAGGACACAGGAGATGCTTCACGTACTAGTTTTCTTTTCCCTCCAACTTCTTTTCTAATTGTGAAATTTATTTTGATTTATTTATGTTTCATTGGAAAGAAATTATTTCTGTTTGATTGTTTAAAAATCAAATGACATGATTATGTTAGGCCAGGTTTTCCCCCTCCAGATGAAAGTCCAGGGGAGAATTGTATTAAAAATAAGGACATTTACTTAATTCTCAAGTCAAGATTTGTGAATCATTGATTCAAGAGAATGAAGTATATTATATTTGTACAAGATGGTCTTCCACAGATGCACGATTTTACAGTGGATCTGCATTAAAAAATCATCTGAGCCTCCTCTGTGGCTCTCTATGGCATCATGCAGTGCTGCTTATTCATTGCTCCATGTGCTTTCTACCCAAAACCATTAATTAACTCAAACATTTTGACTTTCCCTTTAAAATTCTATTAGCATTTAGTAGCTTTAATTTAGTTTTAAATGCTGTTTATACTTCCTGCTTATTCTGGTAATTAAAACGTTTCCTATTCGTCATCAAAAAGTCTATATTTTTAAAACCCATATTTAAAAATTCAATTTAAAACCTATTTTCAAACAATTTCTCTCACTTTTAGATTAGGTGACTAATTTTATTTACATTCTGTTTCACTCATCAAAGGTTTTAAAGAGCATCCTAAAAGGTATGATATGCATATGAAAACTGTTTCTGGGGTCTTACTGTTCTGATCTGCTTTCACCTTTTATGGTTTTTTTTAAATGCCAGTGACTTGAACGTTACACAGGATTCCATGATCCACAGCTGTTTGCTATTTATATGTAGGCAATATTCTTCAGTTGCCATTACCTCTCCTGATAGCATCCAACATGACCAGGGCTATGTCTTCAACAAATGGCAAGTGGTAGTTCCAATATTTCTTTTCCTTTAAGCAGACGTTACTTTTTCCTAGATTATTATACTGTTCTCATTGTAATCTATACCCATGTTTCTGCCAAATGATACGACTTAGTGAAATGTTCTAATACCTTATTACCAAAAAGTTTGGGGTCATATAGGACTTTACTGTTATTTTGTTTCAGAATACATACGAGTTTTCTACCTATTCCATTGTCCTTTGATTTTAATTATAGATTTATTTTATATGTTGAAATTTAGTATTTTTATATAGTTAATTTTGTCAGTCATTTTGTAGTGAACTTTCCAACCTCTAACTTTTTTCTCTGTAACTATTGACTGAGGTTGCAGTTTGGTTTGGATGACCTCATCACCAGGCCCAACAATTGACCCTAGTCATACACCGAGCAAGGTGGCTGGCTGGGCACTCAGGCCTCATCCAACTAGTGGGTGGTATTCGTGAATGTTAAGAGACAAGTGTATAACTAGGACTTCCGGCAGTAGGTGGGGAAAGAGGAACTCTTCTCTAACTGATAAGGTATGCAGGCCTAAGGACGCAGACTCTGTAGGCGTGATGGAAGCCATATGGCTGAAGAAGATGGCACGAGGCACGTGTAAGAAGAGGGCAAATTTGAGAGAACGGCAGAGAAATGGAACAAGACTGATTAGATGAGTCTGATTGTGACCTCCCTCTGTACTTTGGAATTACATGAGTCATTAAATTAGTTCCTTGTTTAAGCTAGTTGAGATTTTCTATTTGCAACTTGAAATATCCTAAGACTTCATTTATGCTTTATGGTTTTCTTTCTTTTTTTTTTTTTTTTTTTTTTTTTTTTT
>NW_016107397.1:9313411-9315491 GCF_001604975.1 Cebus imitator | reverse complement strand
TTTTTTTTTAAGAGATGGGGTCTCACTCTGTCCACTAGGCTAGAGCGCAGTGGTGCAATCATAGCTTACTGCAAACTCAAACTCCTGGGCTTAAAGTGTCCTCCTGCCTCACCCTCCTTAGTAGCTAGGACTTTAGCATACACTACCATACCCAGCTAATTTTAATTTTTTTGGTGGAGATGGGGGTCTCACTTTGTTGTCCAGGCCGGTCCCAAACTTTTAGCCTCAAGTGATCCTCCCGCCTTAGACTCTCAAAGCACTGGGATTACAGGCATGAGGTACCATACCTGGCCTGCTTTATGGTTTTCATATATAAGGTATATCATGGGAAGTTGGATGGAAATTTTATCTGTAATTCTTCTTACTCGCTTGTTTATTTCACAAGTGTTTGAATCCTTATGTATAGTGTTTAGTTGTATGGTGTGTATTAGAGGTCTACCTTTACTTTTTTTCCTAAACAGTTTCCTATGTGTATTGAATTGTATCTTCCTATTTGAAACATACTCCTCAGGAAACTTTAGGCTGTTTGTGAATTTTCTGTTTTGGTCCACTAATCTGTCTTTAAATTACTGCATCAGTAAAAAATTTTGAAGTATTATCCTTTTGTAATATATTTAAATGTTCTCAGGGAAAATATCCCTTGTTATTTTCCTGAAGTTTCTTGGCCATTACTTCTGATTTATTCTTTGGGATTAATTTGGGAGTTATTTTATGTTTTATGAAATAATTTCTTGGAGTTTTAATTAGAAATGTTTAAATTTTATAAGTGATTTTGAGAGTGCTGACATCTTTTTTGAGATAGATTTACTCCATCCCTCTTAATGTATTTTGGGTATTTTATATTATTGCTATTATAAATGACATTTTCATTTTCTTATTTTTTAATTCAGGGAAAATTTTAAAAAACACAACTATGGTAATTATTAGAGAATAACCTACGAGTATCGTATTTATATATTCTCTTTAAATATATTCAGCTTTAAAATAAAGTTTAAAAATAAAGTTGAATATTCAGTTATGAATTTTATGTGTATCTGTAAGTCTATTTGTATTTGTGTGGGCCTTTTTCTTTGTTCTTGATCAGTGTTGCTAGAGGTTTATAGATTTTATTACTTTCCAAAGAGTCAAAGGTTTTATTGTTATCTTTGTTAATTTATTTATTTTTGCTCTTTTATTATTTCCTTGATTATACATGATTCATGTTTGTACTGTTGTTCCTTTCCTAATTGTTAAATTTGATGCTTACCTTGTTCATTTCCAGCCTATATTTAAACATTTAAGTTTATGGATTTTTTTCTAACCACTTGCTGCTTGTTAGTTCTGATATTTGGTGTTTTTATTCTTTTTCATGTGTGCTTTATGGTTTCTTCTTTGATCAGTGAGTTATTTAGAAATGTGTTTTTAAATGAAAAATGTTATAATGTTTTTTGAAATACTGATTTCTAACTTAATTGTATTGTGCTTAGAGGACCTGAAGTGTATTAAACTGATTGTTTAGAACTTGTTGAGACTGATTTTATGGCCCAGTATGTGGTCGCTTTTCATAAATGTTTCACATTTGCATAAGAATATCTGTTGTCCAGTTGTTGGATGCAGGGCTCTAAAAATATCTGTTAATCAGCTTGTTAATTATATTGTCTAAATCGTCAGTATTTTTAATGATTGTTTTTGGTCTGATTAGCAATTACGAGATATGTTAAAATCATTTCACTAAGACTAGTGCCGTGGCTCACGCCTGTAATCCCAGCATTTTGGGAGGCCGAGGTGGGTGAATAATGAGATCAGGAATTTGAGACCTGGCCAACATAGTAAAACCTCATCTCTACTAAAAATACAAAATTAGCTGCTGGGCATGTTGGCGCATGCCTGTTGTCCTAGCTACTCGGGAGGTTGAGACAGGAGAATCACTTGAAACTGGGAGGTGGAGGTTTCAGTGAGCTGAGATTGTGCCACTGCACTCCAGCATGAGCAACAGAGTAAGACTCTGTCTCAGAAAAACCAAACATATATTGATAAATTTATCATAATTTTTAAAAACTTAATAACAAAATTAATATTCACACGCTCTAAAAAAAATCTA
>NW_016107397.1:9257279-9313283 GCF_001604975.1 Cebus imitator | reverse complement strand
ATTATCTCACCAAATGATAGACCTTCAATTTTCTCTGAGTTCTTGTGTTTTATTTATATGCTTTGAAGCTATGTTATTAGATACTGTGGTAGGCAGAATAATGCTCCCCTCACCCGTCCATGCTTAAAATAAAGATGTCTACATCCTAACCCTCAGAACCTGTGAATGTGTACCTTTACATGGCAAAGGGGAATTAAGATAGCAGAAGAAATTAAGTTTGCTAATCATTTCATCTTAAAATACAGAGCTAATACTGGACCCAACTGGATTATCCAGTTGGGTCCAGTAAAATCACGAGTCCTTAATGTGAAAGAAGTGGGCAAAAGAAGAGGAGTGATGTGACATGAGAAGGATTCAATCAGTCATTACTGGCTGTGATGACGGAGGGGGGTCTGAAAGTTAGCAGTACCAAAATAGAATGACTAACCTAAGAAAATGGAGCCTCAAGGCCATGAAGAAGGAGCCCTTGTGCACATAGGCTCATGTAAGAACTGTTGCAAGAACTTCAGTATTCCAAGAAGTTGCTTGCCCAAGGACACTTGCCTAATTCTAGCTCCTGCAGCAAGCCCCTGTAACCAGTGAGCTTCGTTTCAAGACAGTTCATGTGGACTCCTTTTTTCTTTTAAAAGCTTCTCTTGTCTCAACCTGTTTGGGTGTACCTGTGGATCTGCCGTAGCATGCATATAGATTACAGTTCCCTGCTATTCCTGAATACACTGTTTTGGAAAGCCAGTCTCTCATTTATTTTACCTTGACAGGGGCTATGAGTCAAAGAATGCAGACAGCCTCTAGAAGCTTGAAAAGGCGAGGAAATGGATTCATCTCTAGAGCTTCTGGAAAGAAATGCAGCTTTGCTGATTGTAGAGCAGTGGCACTAGCATCGAACTTCCAGTTAGTGTTTCTCTGGTACACCTTTCTTCATTCTTTAAATCATCTTTCTTTCTGTATCCTTGTGTTTTAAGTGTTTTCTGGTAAGCATTATGTATGTGTGCTTTGTATATAGATTTTGAATTTTTACCTATTCTGACAATATTTGTTTTAAATTAGAGAATTTCAAACATTTATACTTACTATGATTACTAAATCATTTGGAATCATTTATTTTTACCATTTTATTTTGTCCTTTCACTTTTTAAAACTATTTTACTAAAAAAAATTTAAAGAGGCAATTTTAAAAGTTGTTTTTGGGCAATAATCCTTTACATTAAGTATTTTTATTCCACTTTGCAGTTGAGAAAACTAAGACACGGAGAGTTAAGTAACTTGTTCAAGATCACACAATTAGTGTGTGACAGAAGCTGGGCTTGAACTTAGTACATCTGACTGTAGTAACCAGATATTGTCCTGGTACAGTTTCATGTATATGTAGAGTTTGATAGATTTAAAAAAAAAAAAAAAAAAAGTAGAATTGTGAATTGAGGATGTGCCAGATGTCTTCCATGTACCGCTCTAGATATCCCTCTGTACTCTGTTCTGCGCTCCCAGAAGCTGACCCCTTGTGGCTACCAACTGGGTCCAGCCAGTGATACATGAGGGCAAAAAAATACGTCAAGGTATTTATTCTGACCCTTGAACCACCCTTCCTCCCTGCATACAACCCCTCCCTTTATATAGGGTTACTGCAGGTCTCACTGTATCCCTTCAGAAAGGTCACAGCTCCTGTCAAGGGCCCTGTCCACTTAGTCCTCTCAGTATCTAGTTTCTGCTTCCCTGCTGTTATGCCTTAAGGCCTAGGGGTGGAAACAGCAGTTGTGATTTGCTCCAGGGCATGGCATTATTCCTTTTGGTTTTACTCAACTGTCCTACCTTTTGTGAAATTCCTTTTATTAAGTGCTTCCCAAATTATCCCTGTTTGATTGCACAGTCTGTTTTCTGCCAGGACTCTGACTGATACAGTGAGAAAGGAATGCTTAATCAAATCAGTCATCCTTTATGGAAATAAATTATTAAAGTCCTCCCTCACAGCAGAAAGCAAAGCTTGAAAAAATATAATAAAGGAGTAATAATCAAAATATATAAAAATGTCAAAACATCTATTAAAAAAAAGACAAGCCCTGCAACAGTAAAGTGCGGGGACATATCCTACCAGACATCGTAAAGCTATAGAAATAAAATAGGGTAATACTGGTGTGTAAAAAAGACATAGTTTTATGGTATATTGATCTGTCAGATACCTTAAACTACCTACCTACTAACAATTAAAAGTAATAGAGGAGAAACTTAAAAAACTAAAATGTATTTCTGACCAGGCAAGAGAATAAGGAATTGGCAGGGTCAAAAAGGGAAAGCCGGACTCTAGGGAGGCCAGTGAGCTCTTAGTCTGCCTTCATCATCTTTCTGAACTCAGGGTGTTCGAGCATCTGGTTTGATGGCTACATGGGACTCTAGGCAGTAAAGCCTATGGTTTCTACAAAGTGGGATGCTCTAAAGAGGTTGCTGAATAAAGCTGGAACTGTAAAGTCCATAGTGTAAAAGGTGAATGAGAAAGAAATCTCTGTAGAAGAGAGAAGGAAGCAATCCTAAACTCATTGGAGTAGTGAGGAAAGCTCTTCTCTGAGGATTTATGACCACCAGAGGGCCTCCCATAGGTCTTCCCTCCACATTCCTGCTATCCTATTGGGGAGGTCCAAAACTACCTCCCGCAAACAGGTTAATGTGGTCTTCAAGTGGTTACGTCCCCAGGCAACTGGAGAAACAAATACAACTCCTCTTTGGAGGAAAGCAGCTTCATCCAATATTCAAAGCATTACTGAAGGCAACCAAACAGGAAAACAGGTAAAGGATTATCAGGCAACTCACACGAGATAAAATGTACGTCTTGGTTATGAACTCATCTGTGTGATAAGCTTAGAAAATTGCCTGACACATAATAAGTGCTAAGTAAATGTTAGCTATGATGATGCTGATGACAATGATGGTGATTTCAAGGCTTTTTAACTCTCACCTATTAATTGATTTCTCTTGCTGTGCTAATATTATACCATTGTAATTCACATAAACTATGTTGTTTTCATATTGTAAACATTTAAAACTATTCAGATTCTTTCATTGTTCTTTTTAGAAGTTTTCTTACATATTTTATGTGAGTTTTAGGATTGGCTTGAGTTCCTGAAAAATCATGTTTGAATTTTGATTGGAATAGGGTTTACCTTTATAGATTACTTTGTTAAAAACTGACATCTTTACAATATTAAGTCCTAGCATTTCTGAACAGAGTATATCTTTTCATTTATTCAGGCTTTTATGTCCTTTAGTAAAGTTTTATAGTTGTCTTCATGAAGATCTTGCCGCTTTTTTGTTTTTAGTTTTATACCCACTTTTCCATTTATGTTGCTTTTTCCTATTAAATTCTTAAATTGGCTATTTTGAAGGTGTAAGAAAGCTATTGATTTTTGTGTTCACCTTATATGTTGTCCCCTTGCCAAAAATTCCTTATTTTTTTGATTGCCTCTGATTTTCTAAGTGAATAATCATATTGTTTGTAAATTGTGATAATCATTTCCCTTTGAATATATCTATCTCTAAATTTTTGTTTATCTTATTGCAATGCCTGAACCACTACAATGTGGGATTTTGACAAGTAGAACAGATATCCTTTTTTTCTTCATTTTAATGGATGCTTCTAATATTCTACCATTATGTTTAATATTTTCTCTAAATTTTTGACATATACTTTTTATCAGAATTTGCTAACCATTTTTGTTAGGAATGGGTGTTGAGTATTATTAGATGATTTATTTCAGACTCTAATAGTCACATGATGTTTCTCCTTTAATACATTCCTATAGTAAATTCATTAGAACATTTCTTTTTTCTCCTCTTTATCATTAAAATGGTTATATACACCTTGGATAAGCTCTACATGGCCACAATACTTGGGTAACATTTTAAAATTTATTTTTAATTTTTAACTGATACATAATAGTTGGACATATTTATGGGATACATGTGGTACTTTGATATATGCATATAATGTATAATAAATCAGGGTTATTGGGATATCTGTCACCTCAAACATTTATCATTTCTTTATGTTGGGAAAACTCCAAATATTCTCTGGCACAAAGCTCCCTTGAAGATCTTTTTAATTGTCTAAATTAACTGCACCAAATTTGCATGTCAAACGGTAAAGGGCAACCTGAGATAAAATGTAAACNTCTAATACTTCAGTATATGTGAGGGGTTGTTTCCAGGGCCTCCTGTATACCAAAATCGAAGAATGCTCCAATTTGCCGTTGGCTCTGCTGAACCTACAGATATAAAATTTGATCCTCTGTATCCCTGAATTCACATCCCTCAAATACTGTACAGTTGTCTCAAACATCAGTTTGAACTGTGTGGATCCATTTATACACACATTTTTTTTTCAACCAATCATGGATCGAAAATACATATTCACTGGATGCAAAACCTACATACATATGGGGGCTAACTTGTTGAATATGAGGTTCCACAGGGC
This sequence comes from Cebus imitator, assembly GCF_001604975.1. Taxonomy (NCBI): domain Eukaryota; kingdom Metazoa; phylum Chordata; class Mammalia; order Primates; family Cebidae; genus Cebus; species Cebus imitator. Next base: position 9,308,824 of record NW_016107397.1, on the reverse strand, counting down.
TGACTTCAGGACTTGAGTATGCAAGGGTTTCGTAAACATGAGGGTCCTGGAACCAGCTCCCCATGTATACCAAGGAATTCAGTATATTTTCAGTTTGGTTGGAAAAATATCCACATACAAGTAGACCCTGGCAGTTCAAACCAGTGTTGCTAAGGGTTAACTGTACAATAGTTAACTATAGTCTCCTGCCAGTGCTATTGAACACTAGAACTTAGCCCTTTTCTCTACTGTAATTTTGTACCCATTAACCAACCTCTCCTCACACTCTCCTCCTCCCTGCCCTTTCTAGCCTCTGGGAAACACTGTTCCACTCACTGCCTCCACAAGATCAGTTTTTTTAAGCTCCCACGTATGCGTGAGAACATGTGATACTTGTCTTTCTGTACCTGACTTACTTCACTTATTATGTCTTCCAGTTCTAAACATTGCTACAAATGACAGGATTTCATTTTTTCAATTGCTGAATAGTATTCCTTTGTGGATATATGACATATTTTGTTTGCCCATCTGTTAATGAGCATTTAGTTTGATTCCATATCTTAGCTATTGTGAATGGAGATGTAGTGAACATGGGACTGTGGGTAATCCATTCAGTAGACTAATTTCCTTTCTTTTGGGTATATATTCAGCAGTGGAATTGCTAGATCATATGGCAGTTCTGTTTTCCATTTTGGGACGAACCTTCATACTGTTTTCCATGATGGTTCTACCAATTTACATTCTCACCAAGAGCATATGAGCATTCTTTTTCTCTGCATCCTAGCTAGCATTTGTTATTTTCTGTCTTTTTGATAACAGCTATCCTGTTCGGGGTGAGGTGAAATTTTACTGTGGTTTTGATTTACATTTCTTTATTTTTATTTATTTATTTTTTTGATTTGCATTTCTTAATGACTAATGAGACTGAGCATTTTTTTCCCTAGACATGGTGGCCATTTGCAGGTCTTCTTTTGAGGAATATCTCTTCAGATATTTTGCCCGTTTAAAAATCAGATTATTCGCTTATTTGCTATTGAGTTGTTTGAGTTCAGTGCTGGGTTCCACTGTGGCAGGGCTAGCACCGAGTTCCATTGTGGAGTCCCACACTCACTTTCTTCTCCCCTACCTCAAGCATAGGGATTTTTCTCTCTAGACTATGCTGTGGGGGATGAGGTACCAGAGATATAGGTAATGTGAGACTGTCCTTCTTACCCCCTTAAATGCATGTTTTCTTATTATGCTAAAACCAGGTCCTGTGATCTCCCATCTGATTTTTAGCTGTTACGAAAATGCTTGCTTGCTTATATGGATAGTTGTTCATTTTGATGTTTGTGCTGAGGGGATGATCTTTAGAGGGTTTTTTTTTTTTTTTTTTTTGCCATCTTGCTCCACCTTTCTCTGTGGTAATTTTTAAACTTTAAAATACTTTATTTTAAAATGTTCCATCTATATTCGTAAGTGCTATTCCCACCTAAGTGTCTTTTCTTCTTATATTTATGAATCCAACTATGGTGGCCTTCTGAAATGTGTTAGGTATGTTTTTAGAAATCATTTTCTTTGTCCTATTAGGACAGTTTATATAATATTGGTTTTATCTATTTCTTCAAGATTTGAAAAACTCCATTAAAACCATCTATGCTTAGTGCTTATTTTTTTCTGAGTTAAATTATTACCTGTAATTTTGGTTTCTTCTGTGGTTATTTGGTCTGCTTGTTTTCTTTTTTCTTATGCAAATTTTAGAACATTCTAGTATTTCATCTGTTTTGTCTAGCTTTTAATATTAAAATTGTATGGAGTTAAAATTTAAATCTCTCGTATCTGAAGTTATGTTTTCTTTTCCATTTCTATTGTACTTTATTTGGATCTTCTTTCTTTTTTCTTAGTCAGACTTGGCAAAACTTCGGCAGTTTTATGGGTCATTTCTAAGAACCTGGGTTTTAAATGTCCTAATATTTGTTTTGTTTTCTAATTCATTTTTTCTTTTATCTCCAATAATTTATTCTACTTTTCTCTTTGGCTTTGTTTTTCCCCCTTAATTTTCTAAGTTATAAACTAATTTTACTTATTTTCAATCTCTTGTGTTTTCTGGTAAATGCATTTTATGCTATGATTTTTTTCTGACCCTGATGTGGGTGTTTCTCAGTCTTCATTTTGTAAGCTTTAATTGTTATGTATGTTTTTCTATCATTTGTTTCCTCCCCAAAGCACAAGTAAGGTGCCAATAGATAGTTAAATGTAGAGATAGTAGTTTTTTAGCCATGTTTTAATTTTATCCTATTACATTTATTTAAAAAGATTTGGAAGACTTGTATTTTTTGAATTCGTAACTATATCCATTTGTCCTAATACTTGGTCATTTTTATGAACATTCCACATGTTTGATAAGAGGGTACATTGCTCTTGGCCTCTCAACTCTTGCTCTCTACCAGTTTCTCTTTATCTTGTATAAATATTAAAACTAATATTAAGTGCATAAAGGTTATATTTACTTTGCTAAGATTATATTAGCTGTCTTTTTATGGTCTGGAACAGAGGTTGGCAATTTTTTCTTGTAAAGGGCCAGATAATATTTTAGGCTTTGTGAGCCAGATGGCTTTTGTCAAAAACCACTCAACTCTGCCATTGTGTTGTGAAAGTAGGCCTTAGACAATATGTAAATGCAAGTGTGGCTCTGTTCCAATAAAATTTTATTTATAAAAACATGTAGCAGGCCAGAATTGGCCCACTGGTCTTAGTCGGCCAGCTCCTGGTCAGCATAAGCCTTATGCTACTCTGAAATTTAGATACTAAGTTTATGTAATATCGTGTGTGTCTGTTAACCTTTTGGGTAGTAATTTGTTGAAAATCATACAGCTTTACCCATTGTTTTTGGTATTTCTGGGATTCTCCCTTTTTAATCATTATGAAAATCCTTATTTTTCTAAAAGATCATACTTAATGCTTGAATTCTCAACAAGGACAATACTGTGAAAATCTGGGTGGGGGGAGGCAAAAAAGAAATCTTAGAAATTACAATGGCCAGGAATGGTGGCTCATTCTAGTAATCCCAGCACTTTAGTAGGCAAAGGTGGGCAGATCACTTGAGCCCGGGAGTTTGAGACCAGCTTGGGCAACATGGCAAAGCCCTGTCACTACAAAAGAAAAAAACAAAAAACAAAAAATTAGCCAGGTAAGGTGGCACACATGTGTAGTCCCAGCTATTTGGAAGACTGAGGTGGGAGGATCAGTTGAGCCCAGGAGGTTGAGGCTGCAGTTAGCTGTGCTCATGCCACTGCATTGCAGTAGAGCAAGACAATCTCTTAAAAAAAAAATTACAATGTCTTGGAGCTCCCCAAAGCTCAGCCCAACAAAATCATTCCTTAGCATTTATTTCCAAGTGCAGGGTATTGAGCAAGGCAGGTTCCTTTGGGGGTTGATAATGAAAAATAGGTAAGGTATTCAAGTTTATTAATGTAATGTTCTTTTAAGTGTTTGTAGCATCTGTGTCTGTGGTACTCCTGCTACACATTTTGCTTACTCCTACTTTTGCATGTTGTATTTTCTGTAATTTATTCTTATTAGACTAGCTGGAGGCTTGTCTCCCCCCACACCTTTCAAAGAACTCTCGTGGACTAATTTTTCAATTCAACTCTTTTCCAGATTCGTCTGCTTATCTTTTATCTTTACTTTGCTATTGCTGTGTACTTTCTGATGCCTTTAATGGAATGACTAATTTGTTTTCTGCCTCTCATACTCCCGGCCACCCCCCTAATTTTATGCTATGTCTTTTCCTCTAATTGTAATTCTGGGTATATTTGCTTTTTTCTTTTCTTTTTCTGTGTTTTCTCTTTCTTTAACTTATTTTCTTGATATGCTGTTCCTTACTGTCATTATTTTCTGAAGATTTTATAATTGCTTGGTTGGCCTCTTTGAGGCCATTAATGGAGAATTTAAAAAAATATTTCCCTTCTTTAGCTATTTTTCACTTATATTTTTGTCCTGAATTTCAGTTTTTATTGCATTATTTTCAGGGGATGTGATCCTTATAGTTATCTTCTTTTGAATTGAGGCTTAGTTTGTGGCATGTTATGTCATCAAGTTTTCTAAGTGTTCCATGATCACAAAATGATTGTTGAAGTCCCTTACAGTGCTCGTCAGTTAGGATGCTTTCAGCTTTAGGTAATGAAAAAAATCAACTGAAAATGGCTTGAATAGAAAGAACATTTATTATCTAGGTAATAAGTCCTGAAGTAGGGTAATTTTAGAGATTGTTGATTGTGGGCCTCAGTAGTATCATCAAAGACCTACATTTCTTCAGTTCTTCCCTTCTTAGTCTGACAGCTTGGACTTGTCCTTGTAGACTGGCTGTCCTCAGGGTCTCAGGATGACACTTACATGAGAGGTTGCATGTCCCCTTTCTAGCACTTCTCTCTTTCCCTTCATTCCTCCGTGCGTGTGTGTGTGTGTGTGTGTGTGTGTGTGTGTGTGTGTGTGTGTTTGTGGCCTTCACAGACATTTCTTTTAGATCCATAGCTCTTTGAGTGAGTGGCATAGTGTTATATGTCCGTTTCTATACCAGTTGTTGGGAGTGATATCGCCATGGATGGTAGACTGTAATGTTGATTCATGGCTTGAGGGCCAGTCCAGGCTAGTGGGACACAGTGGATAATAGTCTCTCCCTGCAGACTAGGCCTCTGGACCCAAGTGAACAGAATCAGAGTTCTCACTGAACTTAAGGCAAAGGGTGGGGCAGGCAGGTACAGGGAAGGCAGTTAGCCAGGCACTAGTGATATTATCTGCACAGTTGAATGCTTTATCAGCCATAACAATGTACAAACAATCCACACACATCATTTGGGATGTGTATTCCTTCAGGTGTAACTTAACAAGCATCTTTTTTGACTCTAAACAATTGAGCTTATCATGGAAAGTTTCCAGTGATTTTTGTCTTTAGTAAGTAATTGCCACGGCGCTGAGAAATGATTACTGTAAGGTTCTATTCCTGTTAGTATATCAGATATATATTTTACTGTTTTATTTATAATTCAGAATCTTAGGATTTTGAGCAGACATTGTGTCTTCATTATTGTTCATCCAGCACTGACTGAGCACTGAATTTCCAAAAACGAATTATTGGTAATAATAAAAGGTGCATATCTGGAGATAGATTGAAGTGTAACTCAAGATGTGATTAGCTACCCAGTTTGTTTTTATTAAAATGTTATTTTTTCCTGCATATTTGTAATCCAGGGAAAGCTTCTAATATGAAAAATAAAGTAGCTTTTTTAAGACAACATATAAAAAATAATTGGTTTAACAGCATTGTTTGAATACAGATGAGATGGTCCTATTAAAATTTGATCAAAAGTATATATGGTAAATGCAGTAAGGTTTGTGCCAACTAATTACTAGTTCAAGTTTGGAGTAAAATGCTGAATTATGGGATGCTATAATGTTACTAAATGAGTCCTGTCATGAAGAAATGATATTGCCAATTACACATAAAATAGTCAAAGGCTAATACATTTGGAGAATTGTCAGGATGTTTTTTTTTCCCCTCTCTCATACTTACTGGTTATTTGTTTGCATTCTTGTTGAGAGAATACACAGAAATGATCTACTGTCACTTGCTTTCAAGCTGGAATTATTCTCTTCATGTTTTAGGCGTAGGTACCAATTAAGTGAGAAGAAATCTGTCTTAAGTGAAATTATTACTACTAGTACAGTATGTCTTGTAACTGTTTAATCTTGCAACTGCTAGATCCTTTACTTTGCATCCAGGTAATATAATGTGAATGATGGATTATTAAGTTTTTTTTTCATAGGAAATAGGCATATTTTAAGTTAATAGTCCTTATCACTGATACCAATTAGCAGAAGAGAAATGAATTCCCTGGATTTACATTTCTTAATAGTTCTTTCAGGATTGCTTTGTTACTCTTTGGGAAGGTGTATGTAGTTCGGCCTAGGCACTGTATCTGGTGTGAAATAAAATTATTCATTCAGTAAGTATTTATTGAGTGCCCGTGATGTGCTAGTCATTCCTGTGTTCTATATATCATTTTAAAGATTGCCATTCATTTTCTTCTGGTATTTCTTTAAAGACCTTATTTTTTTTGTGTTAAGAACTTACCATATAGAATTCTGAGACTTCCCACCACTTCCATTTAGCTTTATATCAAGGATAGAATTCAGTGTGAACACATGAAGACCTGCATGCTTAAACAGACTAATTGAAATGGTTGAATGGGTAGGAAAATGCTCCCTTAAATCGGCATCCTTAAATGAGGTCAGGCAGACTTGAAGGGGTCTGTGAGCCCCTGTGATCCCATCTTACAGTCTCAATTTATTGCAGGGAGCTGCACTTCCCACATTTAGGTAACTTCCCAGATTCTCCTTTTAGTATATACTCTTCCCTTTCTTGGATGTTCTTGGAACTCTGGTAAAAGACAGGAAGAGTGGTACATTCTAACTGCCCTCCACGCCCCTAGGCAAACTAGTTTCTGTTAGGCATTCACTCTGTGTAGCATTCACCCTGGGACCCCCAATTGCAATGGTGATATAGCTACCATCAACAGACTGATCACTTTGCCTATGCCATGTGCCCTGTGCACATTTACTCCAGTCCTCACAGTAACTCCAGAGAGGCATTATCATCCCATTTTATAGATTGCAGCAGAAAAAGGATAAGGATCTTGTCATTGAACTTCCCAGTAGAAGTTGGAACATATGGTTTTGGAACCCGATTTTACGGAAGTATGTACCCTTTAGGGATCTATAGTTACATCCCCTCTAGGGTGTCTAGAATTGCTGAGGAGCCCATCTTTGGTTAAGCGTCTGTGTTGGGTTTTGTGTCGGAATCACCTGGGGGTACTTTAAAGACTATGAATAATACTCAGACTTTCTTCTCCAGCCACTTATTTCAGAACATCTGGGGGTGGAACCCAGGCATAAGTATTTTGCAAAGTTCCCAAACTTTTTCAGTATGCAGCCAAATATGAGACCCACTGGTTTAGAGCTGTAAACAGTGCAGTTGCTACTGTTTTATGGTAGATGTTACAGAAATATGTTGTTGAATTGCCTATAAAATGAATTAAAGATTAGAGCATTTCTTTTTCCCCTATTCATAAACCATCATGATAGCAGTCTTCTATAGAAATCACCTATTTTGCCTGATGAGATTTACTTAGAAACAGAAATAAACACATAGCTATATCTCTCCTGAAGTCTTTTTGCAGTTACTAATTAAGGCAGTACACACATTCTCAGTTGAGCTAGAACCTTAGCTATTGTCTCTTTGTTCCATTGAAAGTAAACTGACTGTTATGCTTTTTAAATGAGCCAGAACAATAAATTCAAATGTTGTTGACAAGACAAATACTTTTTCTCGTAGGCCAATGATTATGTAATCAAAGTATAAAGTAGCCATTTAAAGATTCCTTGCTTTTGAAAATAAATTTAAAAATTAAAAATAGTAATTCACATTGGTAACAGTATCTTGATGACCACTGTTTAGCTGATACAGTGATACAGGTGCTCATATAAAACATCATTTAAAATCCTCTATCCATATGGAACACATTAAGTTTTGTTTCAGTTTACATTGACTTCCTGCTGGATTTTGACTACAGCTCAAGGTGTTAATTTCATTTTCAGAGCCAGATGTTATTTGGCAGGATAAAAATTAAATTTTCTCTAATAGATATTTTTAGGGACTTAAGATGCTAGGGAACTTAGCACATTTTACAATCTACAGCATTTTCAAAAGTCCTTTCTGTTCAGCCTTCTCTGCTAAAATTGTTATGTGCTAGGGGAGATTTGTGAGTTTTAGAGTAAAGTTTTTAATTAAGAAGGGTGACAGGTGTCAGTGAAATTGGGAGACACTAAATAAAGAGTGGACAGCAGTGGCGGGGCAACAAGTAGTTCTTCGTCTGCGTTCCTATTCCTCAGCACAGCCAACTTGGTCCTATATCTCCACAGTTCACAGTTAACAAGTGCCCAGTTGCTTCCTGGGTAACTGATGCTCTGTTTGTTACATAATATCCTGACATCCTATTAAGGTTGTAATTATTGAACAAAGTCCCAACTCATTGGCAATAATGGCAAACAGAACAATGCACCTGTTTAGCTTGCTCTTCTTGTTTGAACACAGGACATAGTTTGGCTGTTAGTTGACTAATGACTAAAATTTTCATAAAGATAAGAAAACACTAAGCATTTGAGATTCATGTAATAAGTAGTTTATGCATGAACTGTATTCAAAGAGAAAATTTAAATATATGTCTGTCCATCTATCTCCTTATGTATCATCGGACTGTTCATTCAGGACATTTCTTCACGGCTAAACTCTGCCTCAGTTTTGAATCTTTAAATCCAGAATTCTGTCTACTGAGTTACTGTATTCATCAGATTTTAATGGATGCTTATAGTTTTGTTCTCAAAGAAAATTAAAAATATTCCTTCTAGTGTGGTGTGCTGTTCTCATTGCCGAGTATTGTTTCTTTTGTTTTTAATTTACGTATATTTACTAGGTAATGGCCACACTGATAAAAGTCAGTATTAATCAAGAAATTTGACTTTCTTGGACTATTATTCAACTAAAGAAAAGCAGAATTATAGAAAAGAATGTTAGTAATGTTATCTTCATGAGTCAAGGCTTTTGCAGTGCTAGAACTTTTCGGTTTCAATTTCTCTCTTACAAGGTTAAAAGAATTATTCTTGTGTTCACTCACAAATACTGCATTTGATCATCCTTTCTCACTTATGACATAGCTTCTATGACTTATGGAACATTGCATTTACTATAGTAGATCAGTCTGAATCTGTCTCTACATGGAATGACCAGATTGAATTGGCACCAAAGTTCCATTACAAATCCTTCATCCAGTCTTCCAGTTTGAATTGGAAATATCAATTCAAGCAGCTCACAAGTCATCAAATGTTTCAGTGGTTTCATATAGCCAGAACAGGCAGAATAATGGTTCACTGAAACAGTTCATTCTGTTTTATACCTAGGTGAGCTTTGAAAAGTCAGATTTTTTTTTTTTTTTTTTTTAAGTAAACTCTGATCTTATTTATTTAGAAGTCAGACATGTTGTTCCAAGAACCTAGGGGAAAGTGAAGTGAAACCTCCCTCCTCCCTCCTGCCCCAACATAGCTATTATAAAGCCATTTTTTAAAAATTGCATTGGGAAGACTTTTAGGAGCTTTTATTTTGAATTAGTGTTTCTATTTTACATTACAATTTTAATAACCTTTGTTTTATGTTGTTTTAATCCAGATTAAAGATAGCAGTTTAGAGATGGGTAGATCAGGTCATTAGAAACGATAGGGGCATCCTACCTGGAACAGAGCGAAGAGATTGTAATTAGTCTTGGGACATTTAGAATGGTGGCAAATAACTCTGCAGTGTCACAGTGCTTGAATATAATAATGACTTGTAAGGATATCAACATTATGGGAAGACAGTATTAGAAATTACAAATTTGTGAAAGAATATTTTTTCGTTTCTGTTTTTGAGAAATAATATACAATTATGGGTGCACAGTAATGTTATGATATGTATAAAGTGTGGAATGACTGAATTAACTCATTAACATATCCATCACCTTAAGTACTTACCATTTATTCTTCGTAACTGCAACTACCAACCTCTCCCCATCCCTCAATAATTATATTTTATATACTCTGTTAAAGAAGGCAGAGAATATATTGGGAAAAACACTGAAGTCATTACAATTTTAACATTGTGTTTGACAGCAAATGTTTGTAAGTTTTGGCTAATTAGGTCACCTCATTGGTTGATTATGCTGTGTAACTAAGGGGTTTCTACTCATGGTTTATTTATTAAAAACTTATCATGTGTAAGAAGTGACGGGAGGATGTCTTCACACTCCGGCTCCCATGGTTTCAAATGTGTCGTCTTCTCTCTGTCTGCAACCATGACCTCCCTCCTGAGTTCCAAGTTTCTTATGGGTTAACAGTTAGTGCAGCTGTTATCTCCTGTAAGAACCATAAACCTGGTGTTGATTCCGTCGTCTCATTTCTTTGATTTGTTTCTCTAAAGTGCTGTTACTCTGGGGTATTCCCTGTCTTAGTTAATGACAGATGCCGCCATTGGTCAGTCTCTGAAGCTTGAAACTGCAGCGTAACAGCGCTTTTCTTAGTTTCACATCCTCCCGATCGTACATTTGTCGTGACTCCCTCAGAACTGTCATTTCAGTGAGCCCCCATCCTGTTCTGAGCAGGAAAACATAATGGTTCTTTTTTTTTTTTTTTTTTCTTGGACTCTTGCTTTGCCACCTAGGCTGGAGTGCAGTAGTGCGATCTCGGCTCCTTGCAGTCTCTGCTTCTTGGGCTCAGGTGATTCTCCTGCCTCAGCCTCCTGTGTAGCTGGGATTACAGGCATGTGCCACCACACCAGAGTAATTTTTGCATTTTTAGAAGAGATGGGATTTTGCCATGTTGCCCAGGCAAGTCTCGAACACCCAGCCTCGAGAGATCCTCCTGCCTCAGCCTCCCAAAGTGCTGGGATTACAGGTGCGAGCCACTGTGCTGGACTGGAAAACATAATGGCTCTGATGGTTCTCCCTGTGTTTAGGCTCTCTGTAGCATTGCTGAAATTAGTCTTTTTAAAAACACAATAATGATGTCATGGTTCCCATAAAGACTGTCAGCAACTACTCCGTGTGGTTCCTGCATCACTCTTCACTGTTAGCGCTCTCCACTGCCTTCTCCACGTGCCAGGAGGGGCAAGACAGCAAGCCCTCCTTTGTCCTTGTGGGCCAAGTTCCACCACAGCTCTGCCTTTGCACAAGCTGGTCCCGTGGCCTGGGTGCTCTTGCAAAATACTAGCACCAGGAAGAGAGGATGCCAGCTGTCCCCTGAGTTAATATCGTGTTCTAACCTAGATCAGTTTTACACTTCTCAATGTTTCAGTTCACAAATTCCAGAAGAATTTTGCATTCAACTAGAACATATTATATTTTCTCAGTGGCCCGTCACTATAAAATTAAATAAGATCTTAATTGTAAAATACACTTATGTGATAAACGTTTTCCCGGGAGACAGCTGATAACATTGTTTAAGAGCTTAGACCCTGGAGATGCATAGCGTTGTCTTGAATTCCTGCTCTGGGGCTGAGCATCTGTATGCCTTTAAATTCTCTGTGATTGCTGCCTCCTCCTCACTGAAATGGGGCTAACAGTGGGAACTGTCTCATGGGATCGCTGGAGGGTCAGATAAGTTAGCGTGTCTGAGGCTCTCAGAATAGTGTCTAGTGTGGAAGCATATGTTTGTTTTAGCTGCTATTATTATGAGCAATTTTGATTCCATAACAATAGCACTGTTTGGAATCTCACTGTCTACTGTTTAATGGATTCTGAATAAAACCATTTTATCTTCTTTTTATTCTTTATAGTTGATAAATAAATATATGTTCTTACAACTCGAGGTACCATGCTGTGTTTTTTACTTTTTTTTAAGCATTACTGAAAAAAGTTGTATGTACTTTATCTTATTTTGCTTTCTAATTATAAAATACAGGGAAAATAATGTTTTGCATGAACAAATGAGCTATTGGGAACAGATTGCTTGGTGAAAGTGAAAATTTGAAACAGGATTCAGTTCAAGTATAATATACTGGTTAACACTTAACAGAGTTCATAATGAATTTTCAGGTCTAATTTTTTCATGAAGAGTATCTGTATTCTGACTACTTTACTTCTCAGTTTGGTTTTATTTGTTATATTCTGAAAGCATAAAACATGGGCCATTGGTTAATCAATTTAGTCTAGTGGAGGTACACAAATTCAAGCTAAGTTTGGCTAACTTCTCCTGTAGGCCAGAAGATAAAATCTTTTTACCCCCCGTAGTTAGGTTAGTAGTGCTTGACGTGATCAGACTCCTTTTCAGAGGTCATCTGATTTAATTGTGGTTGTGAAGCAGCTAATCTGATCCCCATATTTTAATTTGTGTCCCTATACATTCTCACAGAATAATTAAATGATTATAGTTTTTGCTCATGTCATTTTTCCAGTAAAAAATGTTTCCAATAAATATGTGACAGTTAAAATTGTTCTAGAGAGGAATGTTTAACGGACAAGACAGTGCTTGTTAACTGGAAAGAGAAATCAGACCCAGAAGAATGTTCAACAAGGACTTTACCTCTATGAAGGCAGTGGTTACTCTTTATTTTTAAATCAGTTTGCCTTGAAGGTAGGCAACACCAGGGCTAAAACTGTGAAATAAAATGTACTCAAGGGGACCGGTGCTTGTAGATTTGTGTGTATAAATGTAGTATTTGCAGGGAATGTCAAGCTACCTACTCTTTTTTACATTTTATTTTTTATTTTCTTATGGATGATGTTTATCACTTTTGCAGCTCTCTGCTGCAGACATCATTGCACCTTTATTATGAAAGTGTTATATGTAGCTTTTCCATCATTGCTATTCTAGAGTGAGTTTCTGAAGCAGCAGGAGAGAGATGATTTTGCAAATTGCAGTATAATACCATACATGATCCTGTCTCAACCTGTAACACACATATCTTCACAGAAATAACATTTAATTATGGTAATATCTTCCCTGATATCAGACACAGTATGGCGCCTGTTAAGATTATATTGTTTGTAGTAAGATGAATAAAAGTGGTTTAAAAATGAAGGAATAAAATCACATACCTTGAAAAACCCCTTAGATGCTATTTAGGCTGTAGAGAGCTTTTGATTTTGTTTCCTTTCTTTCTTCCCAAAATAAAAATGTAAACAATAATTTGACAGACAAACACTGTCACACACTGTAACCCCATCTAATCCCCTCACTGCACATCTTAATCCCTGATGGACTTTTCTCAGCTATATGGGCTATGAGGTTAGGGAGTTTCTGGATGTGATACTTTTTCCAAAGTCTCCCAGTGACAGATGCAGTGACCTTATCACACAGACAGCTTTATGCAGTTTGACAGTCCAGCCATCTGGCTTATATCGATCATAATTGATTTAAAGAAACTAGCACTCCAAAAGTTGGTCATTTAAAACCCTAGGGCTACATTTAATTTGAAGTTTCTAAACTTTGTTCTTAAAACTAATTTTGGCCTATTTGTAAAATTCAGCTAGCTTCTTGTCTGTGTGAGGTTTTGGAGTGAAAGCATTCAGAGCCTGCCTTGAAAAAAGTCAACTTTGATGAGAACTAAAGACTTTATATACATGTGTATTCATAGACATAGATTTTATCTCTTCTTAGATTTTGCTAGAGTTTAAAACTTAGGTAGATTTGGGTTCTAGGACTTGGGAAAGTTTAGAAACTTTTAGGCTAGTTTATTTACCAGCCTTCTAGACGTGAGCTCATTACCTGACCTCTTTGAGTCTTGGTTTTCTTGTATGTAAAATGAGTGATTGATAGTAACTTTCTCATTGCATTTTTTGGGAGTATTAAATGAAATACACGTTAAGTGCTTAACACACTGCTTACTATATTATAGGTAATAAAGATTTATTTCACTAATGATTACCGTTACAAATTAGTAGCTACCATTGATAGCTATTACTTCTTCCTTTCTTGAACTTTTCCATCTGTTGGCTTCCTCTTGCCTTGTTTTCCTCCAATATCAGAGACACAGTTATTCAGTCTCGTATGTCTTTCTTCAGCTCTCTGCATATTTGTTATTGGAATATCTCAGAATTTTGCCTGTAGGCCTCATCTTTTCCTTTTCCTTTACTCTCTCCATAGATATTCTTATCCACAATCAAGACTTCAGCAGGTACTTGTATGCTGATGACTTCCACATGGTTATTTCCAACTGAAGTCTCTCTTTTGGGTTCCTCTGATAGGCACTTCTTATCCTGCTGCATGACAGTTTAGGAGACCCAGTGGGCATAAGGGCAAGTAAACATCGATTTGGGAATGAATACCATTGATCTGGCACTAACTTTTATAGGTTAATTGATAAGAATTTACGGAAACCTAAAGTTTAATTAAAATTTTGTTTTATACTTTGTGTTTTAAAATCTGATCTTGCATATCACACTGTAATACAAATGCATTTAGTAAAGTGTTGCCTTTTACAACTCTTGATTTTGATGTAGCCTGTGGAATTATTTGTTTGGAAAAACCTGGCTTTCTGAATAGCTGAAATTTTACCTATTTCAGCAATAATGGTGTCTTTAGGATGGACGTCTTTCCAGATTTATTTTATTCAACAATTAATCATTTATGCAACAATAACTTGCATACAATGCCTTCTCAGGCACTAACTTGCTATATTAAAATAGAATTTATGAACTGACCGTTCCTTAATGACTTAGCCATTTTGTTTTTTGCTGTTTTTTTAATTCTTAGATGTCTGCTACATAAAGAATAGTAATAAGTAAATTTATGGTCAGGCTCATTCGGGCATCTTGTCTTCAGGTTAAAAAGGTAGTTGGGTGGGTGAGTGGGGTTTAGGGTGGTTCTGGTGACAGCCTTCAACATGTCTATCTCTCGAGTCACATTGCTGAAATGTGTATCTGTTCTCTTTATATCTGTTGTTTAGCTCTGATCATATGATCCCCTTTCTCTGTGTTTTGAGGATTTCATTTGCTTCTTATTTGTAATGAGTCTCCTTTTTTATACCCCTTATTTTCCCCTTTTTAGATTACTCGTGTATTGGTGGAACATGTCATCTAGAACCTTTTAGGTAAAACTTTATGAGAAATGCATTAGTGAGATCTTATTAATTCAAAAATGTAGGTATTTTCCACCCTCTTTCTTAGATTTACTGGATAGAGAATTCTTGGTTGGAAATCATTTTCCTCAATTATTTGAAAGTATTGTTCAATTGACTTCTTACTTCCAGTGTTACTTTTGAGAAGTTAAGAGTCATTCTGCTTTCTCTTTATTCTTATGTGATCTTGCTGTTTTTCTCTGATTATTTGTAAGAATTTTTGTTTTCGCTAATGTTTTGAAATTTCACAAAGATATGGCTAGTTGATCTCATTTTCCCTTGTGCTAGGTGCTCAATGGATTCTTTAAACTTGAAAACAAATTTCTTTCATTTCTGAGAAGGCTTCTAGAGTCATTTCATTAATGATTTTCTTTAAATTTTTTCTTTCCTTTCTGAGATTCCTATTATTTGGAAGTTTTGCCTCCTATACTACCCCTCTATTTTTTACCTTTTTTTCTTTCATTTTTTGACATTTTACTTTCTGGGACATTTCTATTACTTCATTTTCCAACTCATTATTTTCTTCTATCATGTTAATTTTTAAGAATTATTTTTCTTTTTGCAGCATCCTGTTCTTGTTTAATAGATGCAGCATTTCTTTATATCTGAGAATTTTAATGATAGATTTTTTGAAGTTTTCTTTTCTCTGCATACTTTTTTCTTTATTATTGTTTTGATTTCTGACTTCTCTGTTGAAGTATTTTCTTAAATGTAGTGCAAAGTGGCAGACTAAAACATTGAAAGTCTGAGCATTCAGATTAAAGATCTGGGCAATTGCTTCATTGCAGGGTGCTCTGCTTGAGCTCTTTCCTTGGGGCAACTTTTGTTCGTATCTTTTGTTAGTGTCTTTAGAGAATTCCTCTTGGACTGAATAGATGCTCTAGAGAAGACTCCTTCCGTTTTCTCCTTGGTTGTTAACTGTTTTTACTATTTCTTCCTCTGTTTTCTCTAACTTACTATTTCCAACTTACTGTGGGCTAGGAAATCAGGAAAAAGAAAAAAAAAAACTTACTAGGACAGTTTCAAAGTAGAACAATTAGGTTTTGAGTGACAGCCTAAGGGATTGGCCTGTGCATAAAATGCTTTAACGTGTGGAACTTATGGCATTTATTTTGGTGACCCAGGAGCACTTTTTTTGTTGATTTTGTGCTCCTGATTGTATTGTGGAAACGTGATTTATTCATACAACAGAATTCTAAGTAGATGAAGTATTAATGCAAATTGTTGTAGAGTATTTGTTTTTCCTAATCCATTTCAGTTGATCCACTGTGTGTACTTTTCCAGTTGATTATAAATTGATTTGTTGACTAATTTGTTCTAGTTACTGGTCCATAATTATAATAATCTTCTTTTCTTTGTTGAAGTATGTGCAGTATTTTGGACTTTTTCCAATTAGGATGGACTACCAGTATGTACTTGCAAGTAATGGGAGACTATATTTTACAAATATTTCTTACTCTTGATCTTCTCTAAGATTCATATTATGGGCCCTTATTGACTTACAGACATTTGGAAATTTAACTATTTGATTCTTATCCTTATTCTTGCTTAATGTTTTACCTCCTAAACCAAAGGTGTTTATTCTTTAGAACTTCATATATTTAAGTTGGATTTCCAGTGACAGGCAAACTTTTAACAAAAATTGCAATTACATATAAGCTCACTGCCATTTGATTTCTATGATTAAAAATGCTAATGTTTTAAGTAGAGTTTAGTTAGTCATTATATTAGACAAACGTATGAGTTAGAAATTCGGGTGTAAACAAGACTTATTAATTGGGGCTTCTTCAAAGAATTTTGACATTATTAGAAAAATACTTTTTCAAAGTGTGTTTCAAGGATGATTTTTAATAGCACCCCTAATGTATTTAAAGCATGATTGCATGTACAAAATTGGAATTTATACACATTTTCAGAACCATATATTTTGCATAAATATATAGTTATATTTTTAAATTTTGAAAATACTTAAAATTTTATTTTGACAATTTTATATGTTAATGGGTGCAGTGTGATATTTTGCTATGTGTTTACAATGTGGAATGATTATATCAGTTTAATTAACACATTTCTTACACGTGAGAGGGCTGTTTTTTAGAAATCAGGTTCAGCTTTTGATTTTCTGAATGACCTTGACCAAAATGTTTACTTGTTCTGTAACATAGTTTTCTTGGCCGTAAAAGTGAGATGAAGATGTTACTGCTGATCTAATCAAATGACTTTGATATTATAGGGATTAATGAACTGTTTGTCAAATATTTTGTTGTTCTTAGAGTTGGAATTACCTACATCCATGATGTTATCATTAATATTATGTATTATGTTTTATGTTCACAGTGGACTAGACTAATGATGCTATTGTATTAGTTGATGTTTTTGATTTCTTTTAATTAAAATTGTATGGAGACATTGGTATACTTGCTGCAATCTTGTCCTCCTCTGCAAATGGCAAGTGAGTATTATCACAAAATATTTAAATTATACATAATTTCAAGGTTCTTTAGAACTTGTTAACTCTGTGGAAACAGAAGAAGTAAAAAATCAAGTCATTAAAATTCAGGAATCTCAGCATTCCTATTTGGAAGAACTGGATTATTTGCTTATGGTATTTATAATATTTCAAAAAGATTCATTTTTAGCCAGCAATGATTGAATCTTGTCAGACACCATGCACCTTTGTGAACATTCCACAAGTTAAGAAAACAACTTCAGTTGGGGTGTGGTGGCTCATGCCCATAATGTCAACAGGTTGAGAAGCCAAGGCAGGAGGATTGCTTGAGCCCATGAGTTTGAGGCCAGCCTGGGCAACATAGTGAGACCCTTCCTCTACAAAAAATTAAAAAATTAGCCAGTTGTGATGGTGTTACTTATAGTCCTAGCTACTGAGTAGGCTGAGGTGGGAGGATCACTGGAGACCAGGGGTTTGAGGTTTTGGTGTGCTATGACCATGCCACCTGGGTTACAGAGTGACACTTCATATCTTAAAAAAAAAAAAAAGTTTTTATCATTAATAAGAATGATATACTTAAGAATAAATTTTAAAAAGTTCAAGACTAGTACACTGAAAATTTTAAAATATTGTTAAAAGAAACATAAGAGCTAAGTAAATGGAAAGGTATGACATATGCATGGATTGGAAGACTTAATAATGTTAAAATATGCAGATCAAACACAATTCATATCGAAATCCCAGCTGGATTCTGTTGTTGTTGCTGCAGAATTTGACCAGCTGATCGTAAAACTGCATAGTCTTAATACAAGGGACCCAGAATGACCAAACAATATTGAAAAAAACGATCAAAGTTGGAGGACTCACACTTACCAATTTCAAACTTATTTTAAAGCCACAGTAATCAAGATGCTGTGGTACTGGCATAAAGAAAGACATATATATTGGAATAGAATTGAGAGTCCAGAAATCTTTACATTTATAGTCAATTGATTTTCAAGAAGAATACTATTAAGACAGTTAAACTGGGTAAGAATACTCTTGTCAGCAAATTGTGCTAGGACAACTGGATATCTACAAGAAAAGCATGTTTAGATTCCTACCTCACACCATATGCAGAAATTAACTCAAAGTGCATTATAGCTAAAACTATGAAACTCTGAGAGGAAAACATCAGAGTAAATTTTCATTACCTTAGATTTCTTAGCAGTGGTTTCTTAGACATTACACTAAAAGCACAAACAACAAAAGGAGAAAAAAAAATCTCATACTTGGCTAGAGGAATATAAAATGATATAGCCATTTTGGAAAACAGTTTGGCAGCTCCTCAAAATGTTAAAATACAACTAACATATTACCTAGCAATTCTGCTAGTTATGTGCCCAAGAAAAATGAAAACATACATACCTGCAGAAACTAGTACACAAATGTAATGCAGATAGGCAGTCAATAAACCAAATATATAAAATGTCCATTGCTGATACAACTCCTGATGTTTCATTTGGTTCTTTTTCTATATGGTAAGCCCTCTAGAGTATTGGGAAAAATTTCCTTAAAAAATATAGGTTGTATGTGTTTTGTCAGAATAAAGTAGGAATGTTTCATAATCTCTTTTGGGTCAGTGTACTGTTTTAAAGTATAACTCATGATATTTGCTTTTTCTTGATCTTTAATTTCTTTTTGATCTAGGGTTTACAATACACATCTGTAATTTATTGTTCAACTGACTGAGATTGGATTTCACTCTGTCACCCAGTTTAGAGTGCAGTTGCATGATCAGAGGTAACTGTAGCCTCAAACCCCTTGGCTCAAGCAATCCAATCCTCCTGCCTCTGCCTCACAAGTAGATAGGATTACAGGTGTATGTCACATCTGGTGGGTTTTTAAAATCTTTTTGCAGGGATGGGGTCTCACTCTGTTGCTTCAGCTGGTCACAAACTCCTGGGCTCAATCAGACCTCTTGCCTAGGCCTTCCAAAGCGCTATGATGATAGCTGTGAGCCACTGCACTTGGCCTATTGTTTATCTTTAAATAATATATCTCTTCACATAAAATATAATATTATTAAAATAGGATATAGTTGGCCCTTGAAAACATGGGTTTAAACTTCATAGGTCCACTTATATGGTGATTTTTTTCAATAAATAAACTCAGCCCTCTTTGTCTGTGGGTTCTGCATCCACAACCAAAAGTGGCTCAAAAATACAGTATTTCTGAGATGCAAAACCTGCAGATGTGGAGGACTGACCTCTTGAGTATGTGCATTCTGCAGGGCCAACTGCAAGGCTTAGGTATGCCTGGATTTAGTAGCCATGGAAGGGCCTGGAACCAATCCCCTGTGGATGCCAAGGGAAGTCTGTTAATTTTCTTTCTTTCTCCCTGCCCCTTGTGCAATTACTCTTACGCATTTTATATTTATTTTTATGTTTTTTATAAGCTCTATAATACATTTTTATTATTGCTTTTAACTGTCAGTTTTAAGTTTAAAAATAAAAAATTTCACGTGTATATACCCACATTTACCATTCATGGTGTTATTTCTTTTTGTAGTTGCAGGTTTTCATCTGACAACACTTTCTCTTTGCCAAAAGAACTTCTTGTAGCTTTTCTTGCAGTTCATATCTTCTGACAGCTAGTTCTCTCAGCTTTTGTTTGAAAAAAGTTTGGTTCTATTTTTGAATGACATTTTCATTGTATGTAGGCAGGGTGATAGTTTTATCTTTTCCTGAATTTTGAAGATGTTCTTCTATTGTATTCTGGCTTATATTGTGTCTGATGAAAAGTCAGTAATAACTCTTACCTATTCCTCATGTAATTTGTACTTTTCTCCCTCTGGCTGCTTCTATTTATCACTAGTTTTCAGGAATTTCATTATCATATGTGTTGTTATATTTTCTTTGTTTTCTCTTTTGGGTTTGATCTTTTAAATATATAGTTGTATGTTTTTGTGAAATATAATTTACCAAATTTTAAACATTATATTTTCAAATGCTTTACTCTCTTGACTCTGATGACTGATGTACTCTGGTAACATGCATATTATATTGTATTATATTATATTATATTATATGACATTACATTACATTATATTATATTGCTTGCTGGTTTTCCCTGTTTACCGAGAGTGTTTATTTCTTACAGTTTTCCTCCCCCTGCTCCCCATGCTTCAGTTTTGGTAGTTGCTCTTGCAACTTATCTTCAGATTTACTGATCTTTTTTTCCCCTATGTTCATATACCTTTAAGTGTATCCAGGGACTATTCTCGTTCAGGTGTTGTGTTTTTCAACTCCAGAAGTGTGCCTTTTTCCTGTACTTTATATGTCTTGTTTTTGTTTAAATAAACATAAAACTGTTTGTTCATTTGAATTCCCTCCTTATTAATTCCATCATCTCTATCATTGCTGTATTTTTTAATATAGCCTGCTTTTTCTCTTGGTTAAGGGCTGTGTTTTCCTTTAGAAGGTATTTGTTTTTATTTTTGTGGAAGCTACCTTACAGGTATATCAACTTGATCTCTTCAAGCCTGGGTTTTGAGTTTTGTTTGGTGGGTGAACTGTGTATTTTCATAGGGATTGTTTAGCCCTAATCCTGACACCTCGTCTTCTAGAGTTTCTATTGAATGCCCTAGGTGTTTACTGAAGTTCCAGTGGAACTCTGATCTTTTCCAACACTGTGTGTACTTCAGCAGATATCCAGCTTAGTTCTCTCCAGCAGTTGTTTGTGTTGTCTTTTGAAATCTCACCCTACACATGTGCAGCTTAGTATTCTGACAAAAAAACAAGGGGACCTGTATGTGGATTTCTGGACCTCTTTCTCTGTAGAACTCCTTCTGTTTTTGTATTCTCCCTTCAAATTGCTCTGATCTCTATGTACTCATCTATCAAGACCAGTGTGCTTTTTTGGGGTACCCATCCCCTACAGCATGGTCCAGTAAATGCTCGGGAATAACAGTCTAGCGTTGATAATCAGTTGTTTCCTATATTCTTTCCAGTTGTTGACTGCAGGAAGGCTGTTCTAGTGCTAGTTACTCCACAATGGCTGACAGTCCCCTCTATATTATTATTCAGCCTGTTATTTTTTAGTCATTAATGCAGAAACATTTCCATCCTATATTCACATTCCAGAACAAAGCCTGACACATTGTAAGTGCTTAGTAACTATTTGCTGAGTGCTGTATGCAATAGATTATCTCTCCCTTTCTCCTGCGTGGTCAATTTCTCCTTCAGTTCGGACTCCTTCCAATTAGCATTTAAATATGTATTAGTCTCCACCCTGTATAAAACAGTCAGATCTGGACCTGCCTTTACCTAATTCCCAACCTACTTCAGTCTTGCTTCCATCTAGCAGTTCCACTGCAATAGCATTTGCAAGTGTTATTCATGACTCCACTATGGCTTAGACCTATCTCAGTCTTAAGCTCCCTTGATTCCTGCTGGCATTTGACACTGCTGACTATCCTGGAATTCTCTTTTCCCGGACTTTCCTGACACCATATTTTCTACTTATTTTCCTTCTGGCTTTTCCTTTGTCTGGCTTCTGTTTCTGTGACCAGGCATTAACTGCTGGTGATAATTAGGGTGTTGTCCATAGTCCTTGTCTGTTCTACCTACTGTTGCCTTGAAATCTCGTGCACTTTCAACCTTAAATTAAAATCCAGAAGCTGGTGTTTTCCAAAAATATATATTTTTTCTGGTTTGAGATTCATGTGGACAACTGGCCGTTGACTTCCCCATCCCTGGAGCTCTCAAAAGTATGCCCAAATGAAGTTAATAATTACTCTCTGACATCATCATTCTTCTTCTTCTATTTTTTTTTTAAAGAGACAGAATCTTGCTCTGTTGCCCAGGCTGGAGTGTAGTGGCATGATCTTGGCTCACTGCAACGTCAGCCTCCTGGGTTCAAGTGATTCTCTTGCCTCAGCCTCCTGAGTAGCTGGGATTATTGGTGCCCTCCACCATGCCCAACTAATTTTTGTATTTTTGTAGAGAAAGTGTTTCACCATGTTGGTCAGGCTGGTCTCAAACTCCTCACCTCAAGAGATTCATTTCCCTCGGCCTCCCAAAGTGCCGGGATTACAGGTGTGAGCCACCACACCCAGCCCTACATGATCATTCTTGAGATTGCAATTTAGATAGCTCTAATTTCAAGAGACCTGTCCTGATTCTCCAAAGTGTTCTGTACTTTTTCCATCTAAACACTTCTAGCCTTAGTATTGAAAGTGCCTTGCAGTGCATTGGCATTGCCCCAAACCTGCTTATTTCCCTCATTAGGCATGAAATTCTTTGAAGGTTGGAATGGCCGCTATCAGTAGGTGCTCAATAAGTATTTGTGGATGGATACATGAAGGAATGAATGAGGTTATAGGAAGTGACTATTTTATTCAATGTAGGATTTAGTTTGTTCTTCTACTCTTAAAGGATAAACGTATCTGCGCTGTTTTATTAGAACATTCTAGTAATATCTGTGGCAGTGATGGTGGGTCACAGCAGGTAGGCAGCAGTTATGAACTCAGCATATCAGGGCAGCCTAAGGAAGGTATGGGGTATGTGTGTGTGTGTGTGTGTGTATGTGTGTTACATATCTGTAAGATACATACTTAGACACATAGATATCCATCCATCTTAAATAAGACATCAACATATTAAGTAAGATTAAGTCGTGTTAGACAATGGAATCTTGCCCAGTGACTTGACTCCGAGGATATCACCTCTGTTACAGATGCTTGAGGAGGGGTCCTCTGGTTTTCCTCTTTGTGCTGGATTTCTAATATTCTTGATATGAGCTTCTCAACCTGATTGTGGAGCCAGAGCTGCTTGGGTTTGAATCCTAGCTCTGCCAGTGTGATATTGTGCTGGCCTAGAGCCAGAACCAGAGCAAAATTATTTTATAAAATGCAAAACTGATTTTAGATAAGTTGAAATGGCTGCCCCATTCTCCTTACAATAACTACTGTCCTTGGCCTCTGTGAATAGAACTGCCAGTTTGTTCCTCAAAACTATGTAAAGCTGCTTACCTTTTCTTATCAGTAACTGCTAAAATCTGTGACTTCTATCACCACCCAGACGATGTGTAAACAAATGTATATCCTGACTTCTGTAAAGCACTGAGGTAACAAACAGAATGACAAAAGTCCCCTAGCCCTTGGAATGTCCGGAGACCCCCGCCCTTGTCTCCACCCAGGAGGTAATTTACAGAATCCACTAGCCCTCGGAATGTCTGAAGCCTTTTCATCCCCATCCCCGCCCCTCACCCCCACTCCCAAGGTGGTTTTTCGGGTATAAAAAATCGTGGCACCCTCCTGTTGCCACCACAGGTTGGAGAGACGTGAGTCCTCTGTGGTCGCCGGCATAATAAATGACCCTACAATCTGGCATACTTTTGTCTTGTGATAACTTTCTACGCTCCGGTCAAATACAACACCAGCATGTGACCTCCAGCAAATATTATTATCTTTCTGTGTGTGTTTCCTCAGTTGTAAGACAGGGTAATGATAATATGCACCTTCTCAGAGGTAATGTCTGTAAAACACTTAAATGGTACCTGGCACATGATAATTGCTATTTAAGGGTTTATTAAATACAACCACAATGTTTGGGGCTGTTCTGTTGCCTCCATTTACAGATTGAAACGTTAGACCTGTTAAAAACACACACTTGGAATGAAGAGACCCCCCCCACCCCCAAACAGGCTTTGTGTGAGCAACATGGCTGTTTATTCACTAAAAAGGGCATTGATGAAGGGCAGTGGGATAGGAGTTGGTTTCATAGGTTTGGGGTGGGCAGTGGAAAGTTACAGAGTAAGATCAGTTACAGTGGTGGGGGTAGGGGCAAGGAGTATACATTACCATAAGTTCAGTTACAATGGCGGGATAAGAGTAGTAGTTAAGATGGTAGGGTGGGGTGAGGAGTATTTACATTATCATTATAACAGTTAAGATGGCAGGGTGAGGTAAGGGGAAGCTTATGTCCCAGGGAAGCTCCACTGGGCAATCAGGGATAATGGCGAATGCCGGCGGGGGTTGGGAGGTGATCAGCCAAAGCAGTCAGGACTTTAGACTTTCTGGGTCTGGGCTTGCTCATGGAGGCCTGACAAGACCCAAACTGCTGAGTATTACCATGTGTGTTTCTAGTAGCAGATCAGTTCTGTCTTTAGGTCCCTCTTCCTCAGCTGTGCTTACCTGCATCTTAACACTTAAACTCTGTTAAATGTCACAGGGCAGGCTCAGAAAACAGCTGCCAGACATGGGTGTTTTCTGCCTTCAGCCCTGCAGAGGATTTCTGTAAGAAAAGCAACACGACAGAGAAAGCCCCTGTCAGAGAAAGACACGTAGAAAATGAGTGCTTGGAGTCTAAATTATAGAGAATAGAATGATTAAATCAGTGGTTCTCAGTTCAGACTGCACATTAGAATCACCTAGTGGGCTTTTAAAAAATACGATGGCAGGGCTTCACCCCAGACTAATTAAATCAGGATCTCTAAGGTATGAATAGCACCCATGGGTGGGGGCCAAGGACTTTTCAGAACTCCCAAAGTAGTTCAAATATGCAGCCATGGTTGACAACCATTGACTTAGAGCTGGGAGGGGGCTCACTTATTATCTTGTTCCTCCAGGTTTTCCTAAGCGTTGACCTTCTCAAAAGTAGATCTGACAGTGTGAACCCAGTGCCTGGACCTGGATATTTTTTTACTTAAGCTTTAATTCAAACCATTATGTGCTGCTAGTCACTGTGGTGTGGGAGGAGCAGTGCACAAGGTGATGAGGAAGCCAGCCTGCCTCAAGGAGTTTAACATTTCCTAGAAAAGCCGTATCTGAATATTTAGATTATTCTGTAATTGACTTGCCCAGATGTTCTGCTGCCCCAGTAGGTATTACTGAATAATGTGGCTGCTCCAAGTTTTTGTTTTAGTTATGTTCCATACAGTTGTGGGTTGGTGCCAAGGCACTCAGTTTTCTAAAGGCTCTCTGAAAAATCATTGATGTGAGGCAGATTAATAGGCAAAAAGGCATATGATTTATTTAACGTGTGTACATGTGAGTTCTCAGAATGAAGACCCAAACCCCAAATGAGGAATAGAAACATTTATCCCCTTCTCAGGTTACAGAAAGAATACAGGCTCAGAGCATGGCCCAAAACAGGTTTTAGTGACAAGACAAGTAATGGGAGGGAAGGAGGAGGAGGCTTGGCTAGCAAAGGTGGTCTTGTTATACAAATGAAGCCTCAGGAGTAGCTGCCCTCAGAGAGAATAGATGATAGATGTTTCTTTTCAGACCTTCAAAGGCTGCAAACTCTCACTCTCTCCTATATCCAAGAAATGCCTGGATACATTTATGGAGATTCTCTGTAGATGTAAATTACCCCAACAAAAGATGGCTTTCCTGAGGCACTTCTGTCTGCTGGCCCTGCAGCAGCCATTTCAAAATATGTCAAATTAAAATATTTTTATTTCCTTTCTTGGGAAGCCATCAGAACAAGAAGTGACAGGATCAAATAGCAAAGAATTACTCTGGCTGCTATCTGAAAGAATGTAGGGGAACAAGGGTGAAAATGGAGGCTGTCGCAGCAATCTAGATGAAAGGTGACAGTGGCTTGGGCCAGGATGGCAGGGGCATCTTTGAGAGCAGAGCCAGCAGGATTAGGTTTCCATGGTCTGA
This sequence comes from Cebus imitator, assembly GCF_001604975.1. NCBI lineage: Eukaryota > Metazoa > Chordata > Mammalia > Primates > Cebidae > Cebus > Cebus imitator. The sequence goes on along the minus strand of NW_016107397.1, from coordinate 9,283,063 downwards.
GAAAGGAACCGAGGATGACTCCATGTTACCCTTGTTTCTGCTGAAGTTTACCTTAGTCTGTGTTAGTTAATAAGGTGATTTATAATTTTATATTTTCCTTCTTGGGTACTTACAACATAATTTAGTATATTTTGAAAACTTTTCTATAGTTAGATTATTTTTGCTTTCTTTTTAGATGCAGAATTATGTCTTTACCTATTTACATGTATTGAGATTTTGCATTTGATTTCAGTGCTAAAGATTTTAGATAAAGCTCTAATTCAAAAATAACCAGAATTCTTTGAAGCTTAAATTATTTAAAGTTCAATAAGCAGATTATTTAGGTCATTTTACTTACTTTAGTGCTTTACATTAAAATTTTCCTGTTTAATGAACATTAATTAGTAAAATTTACTAATCAAATTGTCAGACTATGTTAAATGGCTTGTCAAAATGTTTGTTTAGCAGTTATTCCTGTCTTCTTAATATTGTGGCTCTCTCTAACCCTCTACTTCAGTTTTTTCCGGGTAATTGTGTTAATAAGTGGTACTATTTAGCAATTATTTTAAAAAGTCTTTATTATGAAAATAAGTGTGGAAAGTTAGTAAAGCATAATAAGTTTAAAGAAGCAAAAAATAAGTATAAAAAATCAACTATAATTTTACCATTCTTAGGTAGCCACTCTTTTTTAAAACTTTTTAGAGCAGTTTAAGGTTCACAGCAAAATTGAGTAGCAGGTACAGTGATTTCTCGTATACCTCCTGCCCCTGTACATGCACAGCCTTCTCCATGATCACCGTTGCCCACCAGAGTGGTACATTGCAACCATTGATGAGCCTATATTGACACACCAGTATCACCTGAAGTCCACACTTTACATTAGAATTCACTCTTGGTATTGTACATTCACTGGGTTTGGGTAAATTTATATGACACGTGTTCACCATTATAGTATCCTACAGAATTGTTTTACTGCCCTTAAAATCTTCTGTCCTCTGCCTAGTTATCTCTTTCTTCCCTCTAACCCCTGGCAACCATGAATCTTTTAACTGCCTCTGTAGTTTTGCCTTTTCCAGAATGTCATATCATTGTGATCATACGGAGTATAGACTTTAAAGACTGATATCTTTTGCTTAGTAATATTTATTGTTTCCTCTGTGTTTTCATAGCTCATTTGTTTGATAACTCATTTGTTTTCAGTACTGAGTAATATTCCATTGTGTGGCTGTACCAAAGTTTGTGTATTCACCTAATGAAGAATGCTTTGGTTGCTTCCAAGTTTTGGCAATTATGAATAAAGCTGCCATAAACATCTGTTTGCAGGTTTTTGTATGTGGAAATAAGTTTTCAGTTTCTTTGGGTAAATATCAAGGAGTGTGGCTCATATTGTTATGGGCATGTTTCGTGTTGTAAGAAACCACCAGGCTAGCCGGGCGCGGTGGCTCAAGCCTGTAATCCCAGCACTTTGGGAGGCCGAGGCGGGTGGATCACGAGGTCAAGAGATCGAGACCATCCTGGTCAACATAGTGAAACCCCGTCTCTACTAAAAATACAAAAAATTGGCTGGGCATGGTGGCACGTGCCTGTAATCCCAGCTACTCAGGAGGCTGAGGCAGGAGAATTGCCTGAACCCAGGAGGCGGAGGTTGCGGTGAGCTGAGATCGTGCCATTGCACTCCAGCCTGGGTAACAAGAGCGAAACTCTGTCCCGAAAAAAAAAAGAAAAAAAAAAAAAAAAAGAAACCACCAGGCTGTCCTGAGAAGTGACCGTAACATTTTACATCCTCACCAGCAACGAGTGAGAGTTTCCATCGCTCCACAGCCTCCTTTGCATTTGGTGTTGTCTATGTTCTGGATTTTGGCCATTCTAGTGGTATGTAGTGGCATGTTGTTGTTCATGAAGTGCCTCTTAAGGTCTTCAGCCCATTTCTTAAATTTGGTTGTTTGAAGAAACCACCTTTAATGGTATTATTTCCTTCCTATCTTTTTATTTTTATGCTTTTTGACGTGAGTGGTTGAGATTTGAGTAAATATTTCATCTTTTTTTTCTGTTTAACATCACAATGAAATCTTTTTCTGTTTCGTTAAAAGGCATTATGTCATTGTAACAGCTATGTGGTTATAGTGAGATTTGACATTCACCTATTCTTAGAAATTTTGGTTCCTTCTACCTTTGCAAAATTATAGATATTATTGCCATTAAAATGATTGTACCTGAAAACCTCCCCTGTGTTTTGTGTTATTTTTTTTGAGCATATCCTAGAAGCTTATGTCAGGTTCGGAGAGCAGACATTTTTTAGGGTCTTTAAACATATTGTGATATTACTTTCCAATGGTTATATTAATAAAAATACTAGGCTGGCTGCGGTGTCTCATGCCTGTAATCTACATACTTTGGGAGGCCGAGGCAGGCAGATCACCTGAGATTGGGAGTTTGAGAACAGCCCGACCAACATGGAGGAAATCCCGTCTCTACTAAAAATACAAAATTAGCCGGCATTGTGGCAGGCTCCTGTAATCCCAGCTACTTGGGAGGCTGAGGCAGGAGAATCACTTGAATCTGGGAGGTGAAGGTTGCAAGTGAGCTGAGATCATGCCATTGCACTCTAGCCTGGGCAACAAGAGCGAAACTCTGTCTCAAAAAATATACAGGTATTGATTGACTTATGACCTATGCAACTTATGACCATTTGACTTTATGACCACAATCGCTAGCCACGACTGCTCTGCATCTGGCAGTGCAAACGTTGCCCAGCTGGGCGTACGGCACTGCGGGACAATAAACATATATGCTATATCATATCATTATTAGTCATTTTCTTGCCTTTCTTACTAAAATGTGAGTGGTTTATATCCCTATATCTTTAACAATATTAGAACATACTAAGTTTAAATTATATTTGAACAAGATATCCAGATGACATCTTTTATGATGAATGCTACATATTTGTGTCCCATGGAAAGTCACATAAAATTGTGATGATTTACTTTTCTATTTACAGTGATAATAAATAAATACCTGGCAACTAGTCCTTTTTAACCCTAAGACTTAACATAGTTCATACTCTTCTGCTTTTTAAAACTCATCATGTGCCATGGTTTTTTCACTTCAAACCATAGACCACCGTGGTTCAGTTATCTGTGAATATTCCACAGTTTTACACAAGGCTGCGCCTTTACCACAACTTAAGGTGGCTTTTTAAAAATGAGGTTTGACAAGAATGCTTTCATAATAAGCATTCAGGTCAACCTTTACTACAGGTAATGCAGTGTTTTACTTAAGCCTGACGAATGTAAAAATAAGAAACAAAATGGTGTAGAGATGATACAAATGGCATAAAATGAACAAAGAAAATTATGATATATAACAATAATGAAAGAAAATTATGATAAAATATGACTTAAAGATTTTTATAACATCATTTCACAGTACTGTACATATAGCCTACTCAACTTACGACCAAATCATGTTACGACCGGTCTGTCGGAACCAATCGTGGTCGTAAGTCGAGCACTAGCTGTATATATACTAGTAGCTAACAGTTATTGAGCTCTTTGTGCCATGCACTAGACTTAGTTTTTCAGGTGTTTTACATTTCTCCCAGCACTGCTGTGTGTGGACTTAGGACATTTCTTGTTTTATGAATGGAGAAACTGAAGCCTAGAAATAAGGTCAAAGTGGCCATTAAGAGACACTAATAATGGCAAGGATTTGAATAAAGAGATATGCTACTGATAGGAAGACTTTTTAAAATTTCACTTATTCCCAAATTGATTTACAGTGTTAACTCAGTTTTAAACAAAATCTCTTAATTAAGTTACAATATAGATGTTCATATTTATCAACTTTTTGGATGATGTTTCTAAATTTCAGTACAGTAGAAGAAGTCATATAAGATACTAAGAAGAACTAAGACTTATGTGGCCAACAGATGAAGGACTGGCAAACAATATAAAGAAAATATTCATATTTAAATTGTTTTAAAAACTGTACATTTTTATTCTACGGTTTGTAATTTAAAAATAATTTCAATTTTTATTTTAGATTAAAGGTATGCAGGTGCAAGTTTATTATGTGGGTATATTGGGTGATGCTGAAGTTTGGGTACAGATGATCCCCATCACCCAGGTAGTGAGCAGGTGTTATAATTTTTCAGCCTACTCCCACTGACCCTTAGTAGTCCCCAGTGTCTATTGTTCCCATCTTTATATCCATGCATACTCAGTATTTAACTCTCATTTATAAGTAAGGATATGTGGTGTTTGTTTTTCTGTTCCTGTGTTAATTTGCCTACAATAGTGGCCTCTAGTTGCAACCATGTTGCTGCAGAAGACAAGATTTCATTCTCATTTATGGCTGTGTAGTATCCCATGATGTGTACCTTCCACATTTTCTTTATTCAGTCCACCATTGATAGGCACCTAGGCTGATTCCATGTCTTTACTGTTGTGATGGAAAATAATCATATTTCAGAATTGAGGAAAGAAGAGAGCGACAAGACAGGTTATGAGTGTTTCAGAAAAAATGTCTTTAGACTTACTGTCTCATGGAGTTTGTGTGTTTTCAGTCTAAATCTCCAGTCTGAGTTTTGTGTATAGGAAATTTACAAGCAACATTTCTGCATTTTAGGAGTAGAATATGTTGTACAGTCTCCTGTTATTTCTTGGGTGTGTCTTTATTTGTGAATTTGTGTTTTCTGTTGATGAAACAAGGAAAAATATATACCTAAAACACCCAAATATATTGGTAGTTTATTTATGTATCAGTTAGATTAACTATTATTGTTTCTGATAGAAAATCCATGTGGCTTAAGCAAGGGAAAAGTTTGTTTCTCTCTTAAATTTAGAGAGGTAGATAGTCCAGTGTTGGTGAGGCAGTTCCACAGCCATTGGGACTTAAGCTTCTCTGTCAGTCACTGCTCTGCCATTCATGTAGTGTGTCTCCTCACAGTCCTGGGTGGATGCTGTAGTCTGACTACAGTGCCTTTCAGCATGTAAGAAGGAGGGAAGTAGTAGATGAAAATTAGTAGAGGTGAGAGCATATGCTTAGCACCTTTGAAGGAGGTTTCTGGATGTTGCCAAGTAGTAAGTACTTAGACCCTATCTCCTTAGCCAGAACTGTAGGTCCATGGAACAAGGCACATTGTTTTATGGCCAGCTAAAAATCAGGATTTGTATTACTAAAGAAAAACAAGAGAATGGATATTGGGCTAGTAGAGTAGCAATCTTGGCCCCATCATACACACACACACACTCATTTATTTTAAATGTGACAAGAGCAAAGGAAACATTTCTAACACAAATCAGAACAATAATTCCTTAGGCCCTTTTCTCCACTGAATGTAAAGTTTTCATAATGAGGCATTATCAGGCTTGGAGGGTACCTTTGACACTATAGTTCCCTTGACATCATCCAGGATATTTTGTGGGTGGAAGGAGCAGGTGAGAGAAGCAGGGAGGCTGGTCTTGGTGGGGTGGAGACCAAACCTGGAGGTGCAGTGAACTCTCATTCTGCTATTTTGAGCAACCTTCTGAAGATGAGCAGGGCTGTGCAACTGAGTACTGACTCTGAGTTGTGACCATCTTGAGAGAGCATCTCTAGGAGGAAACAGGCCTGTATTTTAGGAAAAGAGGAAAATTCATTCTTCTTTTGTTGTGTCTGTATTAAATTCAGAAACAGAAGTAAGGCTGGCCATAGCCAGCAAGACTTGGGAGGGCGCAGATTACATCCTTCTGAATTGCTGAACACAGGTCCATGTGATAGGTGCTTAGTAATTACTTTAGTGACAGTGATATGATGGTGCTAAAACTGTCATAATTTCAACCTCTGTAACTTCATGAATGATTTTATTTAAAAATACATACTGTGCTCTTTATGCTTACATTATATTTGTGATCAAATCAAGTGCCCGCTATAATCTAGAATGTACTCTCAAAATAGTAGACTTTCCTTATTCCAAAATTTAAAACTGAAAGAACAAGTAACTTTCTCGTTTTAGTATTTGGAAGTCATTTCAGAATCATATAAGGAGGTTAGCCAAAGAGAAATGCTGATGTAAATTTTGCTTTGTACATTGTGTTCTCTTTTTCAACTCACTTGATTTTACTGCTGAAATTACACATGCATTATTTAAAAATCCCAGTGTTACAGTCTCAGAGACATAAATCACCTTATTTTGATCAGTTTTTGAAGATTGAAACAAAACTAATGAAAAATATTCTTCACTATGTAGAGGAGACTTAGCTGAAAGTTTTCTTTTTTGACCTCTGAAATGTTCATGTGGTATAATTAGGGCTTTCTGCACATGTCATTACTACTTGTTGTTCTGTACTTATAATTCATCAGATGACAGCTAAAGTGTTAAATCTTCAATGCATGAAGTTGAAAATATAAGAAAATTGTAGAACTCACCTTTGTTCCTATTCTTTAATTCAGAAGATATTTTCTTATTTTTCGGTATACTAAAAAATATACATTTGCATGTATCTATATAAATATAAAGGTGATGTATATATACATACTCATACATTTACACACATATATATATAAATTATATATTATATATTACTAATACGTACATAGTATGTATACTATACATTTATAATATACATATATATTATGTTTACTTATACAAGCACCTATAAATCATAGGATACACAGACTCCAGGAATGGCAGCTACCTGTGTCATACCATCCTGCTGGGTGATGCTTTTCATATTCTTTTAACTAAAAACTAACTTGTATAATGTGAATTTATTTGTCACAGGCTAATTATTGAAAGTATAGGTAATATGTGTTTTACTTAAATAGCTTTTTTTTAACTGAGAATATATTTTAAAAAATAATTGTCAAATCTTTTATGAAAGTATTCTCCTGATTAGTAAATGAAGTATTTTTAGAACTTCCATGACTTCTTAAGGAATTTATTTTCTAGTGTGCTAATATTTTCACAAAGTGTTTTAAGCACACATTAATTAGGTTGTAATAGTCTTTTGGATGAATTATGTGTTTGTATAAATTATAATTTGGAAAAGTTCATGGAAGTCTGGTGTGAAGAACTCTATTTGACAACAGTTTGAAAGATACTGAGTATTAGACGTTTTTACTTTAAAAGAAATGGAGACAAAATCATTCAAAGGAAAGCACTCACTTAAGAATTCATTAACTATAATAGACTTTATCATGAGGTGATGAGTGTGTGTGCCTTTTATTGCATTATCTCAGAGATCTCAGTGGATTAGGGTTATAAGCAAACATTACTGATTTTTCTCTGTACCCTTTTTTTTTTTTTAAGACAGAGCCTCACTCTGTGGTCAAGCTGGAGTGCAGTGGCCTGATCCAGGCTCACTGCAACTTCCATTTTCCAGTATTAAGCAATTCTCCTGCCTCAGACTCTTGAGTAGTTGGGACTACAGGCACACAGCTACACTACAGCACACCCAGTTAATTTTTGTATTTTTAGTAGAGACAGAGTTTCCCCATGTTGGCCAGGATGGTCTCAATCTCTTGACCTCGTGATCTGCCCACCTCAGCCTCCCAAAGTGCTGGGATTACAGGTATGAGCCACCGTGCCTGGCCACCCTGTGTTTTGTACATCATTCATAAATGTATGAGAATCATTACTGAACCTAGTTACATTTTTAGTCTGAGGAATTTCTTAAGCTTTCTGAAAAAAATAGCAGCATGTGCTGTGATAGGAAACTGTATTATTAGGTTTATAAGAGTGCCCAGTAATTCACACATGTTCATCATCATGTAACAATTTCAGTTATTCTCAATTTATGCTTGAGTTTTGTAGAGCAGTAATGTTTAATCTATCTTCATGTGGAATTCATATCCTCTTAATTATTTTAGCTGATTTTTGTCTAGTGTACTTCATTTCCTCTTGAGTTGTATCTTTGCAAATTCTGTAGAGTATTAGAGATAGAGATGCATCGTGGTTCTACAGAAGAGGAAATCAAGTAGTGTTTTGTGTTTCTACTCTTCTTCTTGGTGATACTCAACACTTTTTTTTGCTTTCTCCAGGAACATATTGGCCTGTTTCATTAAGAAATAGCCCACAACAACTTAGGGATCCAGGCACATGTCACTTTTCATGACTCACAGCTCAGAGCCTGTCACCCCTAGAGTAGGTGGAGGTATTATTTTGGATGTGTTACCTGCAAGTTTTCTAGGTTGATGCCCACCATTGTTCTGATAGGCTTTCAGCTGTTGTGTGTTGTGTAATCTATTTGCCTTGAATTTCTATTGCCACCAGTGCTTCCTTTTCCCAACGCATCTAAAGAATTGCCTGTGCATTTCTTCTCCTAGGTCATCATTACATAACACCATTTTAATACTTGACACTACAGTTAAAATTGGTCTTTCTGGAAAACCAATTCCTTTTTATTATGGTATCTTTAGCCCATTCTCAGTGACTATTTTTTCTGTCTAATGGTAATGCATTTGGTATTTTTCGTGTTTGTTTTTGTGACTTCTCTCTCTGGTGGAGAAGCTTACCAGAAGTTAGAATTTTAGGCCCTTATTTTGTCAAATTATTTATTTTTCAAAGTGTTTTAGTAAGATATTTATAGTTTTTTTTGTTTGTTTGTTTTGCCTAGAAGATAGGATGAGCTTACATAGCATACCCAGTTTGAGTATGAGGCAGGAAAATACATTCTTTAGGGTTGAATAATTTATTTTATACTATTCTTTCTGGAGACAAAATTAGTAATACATATTAAAAATTTTTAAGTGTAAGCCTCTTCGCTTCAGGACATTGATCTGGGAAATGATTTTATGAATAAGATCTCAAAAACACAGGCAACAAAAATAAACAAATGAGATTATTTCAAACTTGAAAGCTTCTGCACAGCAAAGGAAATAACAGAATGAAAAGACAACCTACAGAATGGGAGAAAATATTTGCAAACTGTTCATCTCAAAGGGAACTAATATCCAGAATACACTAGGAACTTAAACATTTCAACAGCAAAAAAAGAAAAAAAGATTGAATTAAAAAATGGGCAAATGACCTGCTGAACACACATTTCTTAAAAGAACACATATACATGACCAACAAATATATGAAAAGTATGCTCAACATCACTAATCAGCAGGGAAATGCGAATCAAAAACCACAATAAGATATCATCTCATTCTCAATAGGATGGTTATTATTAAAAAGACAAAAATTTACATGCTGGCAATGATATGGAGAAAAGAGAACTCTAACACACTATGTGGAAATGTAAGGTAGTATGGTCACTGTGGAGAGCAGAATGGAAATTCCACCAGCAATCCCACTACTGGGCATTTATCCAGAGGAAAGGAAATCAGTTTATCAAAGAGATATCTGCACTCCTGTGTTTTTGTAGTACTATTCACCATATACAAGACATGGAATTAACCTATGTGTAACAACAGATGAATGGATAAGGAAAATGTGCTACATATACACAATGGAATACGTTATTCAGTTTTAAAAAAAGAATGAAGTCCTGTCATTTGAGACAAGAAAAATGGGAACTGGAAGACATTATGTTTTTTGAAATAAGCCAGTATCAGAAAATTAAACACCACATATGTTCTCATATGCAGAAGCTAAAAAACAGTTGATTTCATAGAAGTAAAAAGTAAAACAGAGAATAGGAGGGTTGAAGGAAGAGTGGAAGATAGGGAGAGATTTGTTAAAGGATACAAAACTCCGTCTAGATAGGAAGAATAAGTAAGTTCAAGTGTTTCATAGCATTGTAGGATGGCTATCATTAACCATGATTATAGTTTAAATATCTAGAAGGATATTGACTGTTCCCAACCCAAAGAAGTGATAAATGTTTGAGTTGATGAATTGCTAATTACCCATTACTATACGTTGTAATGTATCAAAACATTACTATGTATCCCATAAGTATGTATGATTATTATGTGTCAAATAAAAATAAAAGTGTGAGCCTTGCTACCCAATAATTATACTTTTGGGGATTTGTTGTATGAATTAAGAGTAACAACAATAATAGTTAACATTTCTATATTGCTTGCTGTATTTTGGGCACTATTTAAAGCATTTGACGTATATTAACTTACCTAACTCTTTGAAATCCTGTGAAGTAGGTACTGTTATACCAATTTTATAGATAAATAAATTGAGGCACAGAAGATTAAGTAATTTGTCCAGCTTTATTCTGCCTCTGTTACATCCAGAGATATGCATAAAAATATATGTAGAGGATTAGAAATTTTAAATCCATTTATATTTCCACAATAGAGGTTATCATTAAATAAGAGGAGACTCATATAATAGAATTCCATGAGAAGATAAAAAAAGGTAATTCTAGCCCTCTGTAATGCTAAACTTGTAAAAAGTATGATTCTATTTTAGTAAAATGGATGTCAATATACGTATATTGAATGCAAGTATTGTATATATAAACTAGAAACCCGTGTAACATTATATTAATAGTAGTGATTAACTCTGGATGTTGGGATTAGGAATGATTTTATTTGTGTATGTGTTTTTCTATTTTCCAGTGCTTTCTCAGTGAGCGCATTCTGCATTTGAGAAAGAAAGGTTATTTAAAATTGTTTTAATTATATTCAAGTTATTGCATTTCTGTTTTTGTCATTGTGTCAGGCAAGTAAAAATGCTAGATATCAAGTTACCAGAATCTTCTCTGGAGCCCTTTCTCTGGGGGTTACATGTATATCCTGCCTGTCTTTTGACCCAGTGATTTGTAAGTGGCATGGTGTAAGGATTTGGACCAACAAGTTCATAGTTTCACCCTGCGTTCTTCTAGAGCTCCTCGATAAACTCCATCTGGTTTCATTGATTTATCTATATTCAGTTTGTCAACTTAGGTAAGAACATCCTGTGCAGTTCTCTGTTTGCTCTATTGAATCCTTGTATGGTTATCTTGTTAGTATAGTGCTAATGGTAACAGGCTGTGTGTAAAATCTCTCTGTACACAGCTGTCGAACTTTACTGTGTTTGGTGGTGTAGACTATACCCAGAATCCTGTTAAAGAAAATCTGTGAGATCATAAAAGGATGTTTGGAAGTTTTAATATAAATCTCTTACTTATATCAAAAGCAATTGAAGCAAATAGTCTTAAAATATACTAGATTTCTAATATATCTGACCTGCTTCCTTTACAATTCAGTTTTGCTACGGCTATCTCTCCAATCTTCTCCTTAGTAAAAACTGAAACATTAAGTCTGCTCTTTTACTTTAATCCCGATTCAAGAGGGTATGTCGATACTTTAACCCGTTTACCAGCATTTAAAGAACCAGCTGTTGTTTGCATTGCATGTCTGAAATTGCATTTTGTCCTGCCTACCTTTTTGTTAGACCTTGCACAGCCATATTTGTGAGTGGATTAGTTTCCTGTTGTTGCCAGAATAAATTACAACAAATAGATCAGTTTAAAACAACATTCATTTATCATTTCCCACTTTTGTAGGTCGGAAGTTTAGGTAAGGCAGGCTCTACTAAGCCTCTGCTTAGGCTAACACGGCCAAAATCAACGTGCTGGTAAGGCTGTTTATGTTGCTTTCCGGAAGCTCTGAGGATTAATCTCCTTCCAAACTTACTTGAATTGTCTGAGTTCAGTTTCTTTGATTGTCAAATGGAAGCCTTTATTTTCTCCTGGCTCTTAGCCAGAGGCTGGTCTTTGCCTCTGGAGGCTGCTCACATCCTCAGATCCCTTCCCGTTTTCCATGTGACCCCCTCCAGCAACAGCAGCTTGAGTGCCATTCAAGAGAATTTCTTACTTCCCTTCTGCTACATCTTTCTGCTTTAAGAGATCATGTGATTAGACTGGGGCTGTCCGAGTAATCCAAAGTAAGCTCCCTATTACATTTGCGAAGTCCCTTTTGCTTTGTAAAGTAACAAATTCATGGGTTCCAGGGATCCAGAACATGGACATATTTTGGGGGCCACTCTGCCTACCACAGTGAGCCTGTTTGTTCTCATATATACAAGCATACTCTAAGTGTTTAGCATTACAGTGGATACCCAGACTATAAGCATCATAGTCCTGACACATGCTTATGATCAGGGTATCCACTGTAAAAAAACTAACTGGGAACCTGTGATAAGCACATGTGTTGGTATTTTAGGAGTTTAAAGGAAAGCAAAATTAGTGAAGATGGAAAATAGAGAAGGCCTTATAGAGGAGGAAGCACATGAGTTTTGCCCTTGAAGACTACTATGGATTGTATAGTCTAAGGATTGAGAAGTTACAGAAGTGGGGGAAGAACTTGGTCAACTTGAACAAATATGATGTAGGATTGGGCCTGATGTGCTTAATGTGACAGCAGAGTGACTATATGGATTAGGAAGTAGTAAAAAATAATGTATATATAGTTGTACAAGGTTTGGAGAGGCATGCAGTGGAATTTCAATCTGATTTCCTAAAAAGGGATTTTATTTCACTAAGTTTTGAGCAAGACAGTAATATAGGAAATAAATGTTTCATAAAGATGAGTCTGGGAGTGATCTGCAGGATAGAGAGAAGATGGAGTTAACCAGGCCAGCATGGGATACAGGGTTTGGGCCACCACCATCAAGCACCTTCTTGTTTAGATAATCTTACATTTTGACTTCATAGGATTGTTACCATTTCAAAGCATAGGCTTTAAGTGGCTACTTCCTTAACTCCTTTATTAACAGTACTATCTTTTGGTTTTATTGTATACAATAACCTTTTTTGAGGCCCTGATGTTAATAACGATACATCTTTCTCCCTGTTAGGCTTTCAGTGCTTCACATATTTTTTAGATAGTAATCTACAGAACTCATTCAGGATAGAAATAACTGCTTTTTCTATATGAATATGAAGAGCTAAAATTCAGAAATCCAAAGTGATTGTGTTACGATCAACCAGCATGTTAGTGTGTCTAGTAGAAGCAAAATTCCCTTCTGTAATTTGGAGCCAATGCCCAACCCTTGTGGCTACTCTTAGAGACAATTTCAGATAATCTTCAGACACACAGCTTAAAATAACTTATGTAGGTAGCATAAAATAAATACTTCGGAGCTCCTTGGATGTGGGGTGTTTGTCTTGATTATATTGGGTGTTTTGATTATCTTAGTATTTAATAATTAGCTTATTATGGGTCCTGGCTCATAGAAGGAACTCTGAGATGTGTATTAAATCAGTGATTGTTGATTGGGACCTCCTGGGCTGACCTCTGAAAGGCTTCTTACTACTTATACTCTTCAAAACTGCCAGAGGCTGGGAGGACAGTCGACAAACCTGGGGAGGTGCTATTCTAATCAGCAGAAATGCTATCCTAAATCACTGACAGATTCCAGCTTTAAGGTTCACAGAATCTTTTGAAAAACATGATCTTGTTTTAAAATTGTTTCCATGTTGATCCATTTTGCTGGGGGGTGAGATTTTTCAAGTACTCACATCAATGAGTATGGACAACCTTTGTCTACAGAGATCTGATTAGTTTGTTAAATTCAAAGTAGCATTTTAGACATGATTTCCGTAAAGGTTAGGGGCAGTCTTTGGCTCTTAAATTTTATTTCAATGTGAGAGTTCCCTACGGGTTAGTTTGACTTATTTAATTAAAGTGTACAGGACTTGGATAATAGTTTTATAAAAACCCTCTTCAAGGCAAAGTTGTAATTTAATACAAAATAGTAAATTGGTAAACCTTTAACATTTGTATCATGAAACAGGTGATGTAGCTCAAGATTAAATAAATGGAAAAAATTAGGTATCACCTTTGAATTGGAAATGGCAACATTTTTGTATATTTCTGACAAAGCTTAAAGGAGTAAAATCTCTTGAAAAACACTATATGCAATTGACCTGAGTGATGTCATGTTAAAGAGCCACTGCAAAAGCATTTGCAAATCATAAATTAAAGATCTTATTTTATTCTCAGTTAACAGTTACAAATGTTTTCTATGTGCAGGGAAGTGTGCTAGGGACTGCATCCTAGAGCAGCAGTCTGTGCTGGCATAGGGCTTCTAACCTAGTGGAGGTGAAACACACAGACACAGGATGTAGTTTCCAAAGTAGTCCACCACGGGTCCAGTGAGAGATTGCAGGCATCCTTAACACAGGGTAGGTTACCACTGAATGCTAGATTAGTGGATGGAAGTGACCCTTCTAACCCTCTATGCCTGGTGAATGGCTTCAACGTTAACTAAAGCACCTAAGACTCCTGTGGAGAGTCTTTTTCGACCCCTTACAGTGTTTATCCTCTAAGGCACTCAGTATGCACTGCTTTCCCAGCACTTATGATACCTTAGTGGGCATAGTGTACCAGAATGAGTGCAGGATGGGGAAGCCTGGGACTCCCAGTCTCCTGGAGCAGGAGAAAAACTTGTAACTGTAAGAAATCAGAATTATTGGTTAATAATAGCAAATATTAAGGTTAATTATTTTAATATTCTAGCCAATTTAGTCTCTTTGTTCTAATTTTATCTTCACCAAGCAGTCTTATGATTGTACATTTGGTTTTCTACCATTTTATGTGGCAAAAATATTACGGTGTTTGTGGGTATATTCCCTGCTGTCAGCTCGACACCTGATGTCTGTACAGTCTCCTTTGAGCCTGGGTCCTTGACCCTGGCCTGTGATTCCATCTCAGGAATTAGAAGCCTGCGGTGCCTGGCCTGAGTCAGCACATTAGCTTCATTGACAAGATTGGTTCATTCAACAAATAATTGCCTGAGAAGATGGCAATTTAAGCAAAGACCTGCAGGAAAGGAGGGAGTTAACTAAGTGGCTATGTGGCGCAAGAATGTCCCAGAATGAAGAAACGGCAAAATGAATTCCTTGAGATATGAGAGGGGAGGTCAGGGGCACCAGTTTGTATAGGGCTTTCTAAAGCGTTATTTGGAGTGAGATGACAAGGCATAGAGGATGTTGAGTCAAGGCAGAAATAACAAAATCCTACTTAGGTTTTTAATAAAATTACTGTGATTGCAGTGTTGAGAGCAGTGTGAAGGTTATAAGGATGGAAGCGGAGAGATCAATTAGGAGGCTATTTAAATGATCCAAACAAAAGATAACAAGATAATTGGATCAGGTGGTAGCAGTAGAGATGGCAGGAAGTATAGGATTTGGGAATATATTTTAAAGGCTGTGCCAATAGGCTTTACTGACAGATGGGATTTGGAGTGTGTGTGCATGCGCACATACATGTGTGTACATATGCCTATAAATAAAGGAGAGAAAGAACGGAGAAAGGATAACTCCAATGTTTTTAGCTGAGAAGTTGTGTTTTCATACACTGAGGTGGGGAAACAGAGTAGCATGTTTGATGGCAATATGAGGAGCTTAGCTTTAGAGATGTTCACTTTGAGAGATCTGTTAGGTAGCCAGAAGGAGCTGGTGCACAGGAATTTAGATGTACAAATGAGAGTTATACTCTGTAGAGGTCCAGATCAGAAATAAAATGGGAGGGTCATCACTCTAGCAAAAGGTTTAAAAATCATGGAAATGTGCTGGGCGCAGTGACTTACACCTGTAATCCCAGCATTTTGGAAGGGATCAGAGTGGAAGAGGAAGGATCACTTGAGGATAGGAGTTCGAGACCAGCATGGACAACACACCAAAACCTTATCTCTACCCTGACCCTCCACCTGGACAAAAAAGCCCAGCATGGTTGCAGACACCAGGAGGCTGAGGTGGGAGAATCACTTGTGACCATGAGTTTGAGGCTGCAGTGAGCTCTGATTGCATCATTGCACTCCAGCCTGGGTGACAGAGTCCCTGCCTTAAACAAAAAACCATCCAGTGGAATGGATGCAATCACTAAAGGAACATAGATAGAAAAGAGAAGAGGTCTCTTGACTGAAAACTGGGCCTCTCCAACATGTAGAGGTCTGGGTGATAAAGAGGAACAAGCAAAAGAGCCAGCACTGGGTGGAACAGCCAGAGCTGTGGGGAAACGAGAAGAATATGGTGTCCTGGAAGCTGTGGGAAGAAAGATCCCTTGTGCTGAGCATGGCTTCCCCCTCAGCCAGAGGATTCCTGAGACCCACATGCTAAATTTAACCACTTGGGTGTTATTGGTGCCACTAAAGAACAGCTTTGATGAAATGGTATTGGTGAAAACCGGAGTAGATTCAGGAGGCAATGGAAAGAATGAAGAAAGGGAGATAGCAAAGATAGACAATTCTTGTGTGGGTTTTTTTCTTTTGTTTTTGGTAGAGAGAGTGACAGCTGGTGGAGGGAGACGGGCTTTCAAGAGGCTTTAAAAAATGTAATAGAGTATTTGTGGACAGAGGGGAAAAATCAGTGGAGACAAAAGTTAGCAATAAGAAGAGGGAGGGTAGAATTGCCAGAATTATGTTCTTGATCTAGTGTCCAATGCATTCTTTGGCCTTAGATAGGAGCATGGCCAATTTATCTATCACACAAGGAGAGAAGGCAGAATATCCAGTATGGAGGCAGGTAGGTGGGAAGATGAAGAGGTGAGTGCTTGGACAGGGCTTCTTCTGATTATATTTATTTTTCCAGCAGGAAGGTCATCAGCAGAAAGTGAGGAAGAGAGAGGAAACGTGGGAGGCTTGCAGAAAGCAGTATGCAATGCTAGGGCAGTGGGAATGTAAATGGACCATGCTAGGCAGCAAGAAGTGTCTGCTTGAGGCTGTGATTATGAATTCAGAGGAAGACCAGTCAGTATAATTGTGTATTTTTCTCCAGACACAGTCAGTTGCCTGGGAGCCAAAATAAAGATCACACCATAAGAGAGTCAGATTATAGTTGGCCCTCCATGTCTCAGGTTCCACATGCACAGATTCAACCAATTGTGGATCAAAATATTTGAAAGAAAATAACAATACAACAATAGAAATAATACAAATAAGAAAACATATGACAACTGTTACATAGCATTTATGTCGTATTAGGTATTATAACTAATCTAGAGATGATTGAAAGTATACAGGAGGACGCACATCGGTTATTTGTAAATACTACACTGTTTTCTGTCAGGGACTTGACCATCTCAGAATATGGGTATTCTTGATGGGCCCTGGAACCAACGCCTATGGATCTTGAGGGATGACTGTATGTCTGGACATGACGATGGGCATCTCTCCATAGATTTAAGCCACCAGGAGTGGGTTTGGGGAGCATCAGCTCATTTTTTGTCTGTTTTTCTGGCAGATAGAGATTGGTTAGTTTTCTCACTGGTGCCTAGGGAGAACCCTCTTTACTCCTGAGGTTGTTTTGACTCAGTGTCTCCCTTTTCTTGTGTCTGGGAGGTTGATGGCATAGTACGCTTACTCTCCAAGTAGTCTGTGAGTGTGATTAGTTGGTTAAGGTGACTGAACTGAACTCGGCCTCTCCCAGCACTGCCAACCTGGAAAGTGTTTTTGGTAGGTGCTGTGTGTACAATATCCTTCTGATTGCAAAGGCCTTTACTCTGGCATTAGGTCAGGATTAATTCCTGTCAGGTATTTTTTTTCTCTCTGAGTCCCATTTCTAATGAGAGGATGATTTTGGACAGGTGATACCAACTTCCAGGCCATATTTGGAATTGATTTTCCAAATGACTTCCCCCAAATGTCCTATTATTTCCTGTCTTCATTGTAAAAGATTTCTTCTTCATGGAATTCTCTAACTTCTTGTTCTTTGATAAATAAAAAAAAATTATCAATTTTAATGTAATAGTTTGTTTTATGTAATTTTGTTACTTAAATATGGTTCATGTTTTACTAAGGATTTAAAATTTGGTTGGGAATAGAGATTGAGATAATATATCTCTACTCCCAAATAATTCACACTATGGCCTTTATAGGATATATTTTTACTGTTCAGTTTTACTTAGTAGAATTTACCATGGATTTTTTAGTAAAATAGGTATATTTTACTTTAAACTGGCAATATTTTTCACATATTGGAGATAATTTTTAAAATCAGTTCTTCCTCTACAATTTATCATAACTTCCATTTAATCATTGTTTTCAGATTGGAATTGTATCAGCTCCCTTTCTATAGCACGTATTTTCCACATATAAAGTAATATAAGTATATATATTATGTATGTGTGTGTTATGTCTATGAATTTTTTTCATTGTCTGCAGATAGTAGTTTGGTGGAATTCTATTTTTAGTTATGTTTTTCTCCATCATTTTGTTTGGGAATGCTGGATGAAGTGGTTACTTTCATTTCTCTTTTTCACCATCATGATTGTTTCCTGCAGTCCCATTTATTTTTGTCAAGTTTTTCTTCATGCCATCAATCTGTCTTATTTGTGTATCAGTTCTGTTTCTTTTTCTTTTTTCACAGCTGTGAAGAGCCACGGATGGTCTTTTATTTGGTTGGTTTTCAGTCTTGATGCATATACAAACCACTGGAGTATACATTTTTGAATTTTATATTTATCTTCCAGATTTAGCTTTGTATTACGAAGATATTTGTCATGTGGACAGCTCAGAAAGGCTTTTTCTTGAGACACTCTCTGCTTACCTTTTATAATGTTCAGACAGCAGGTTGTCAGTTAACTTGCTACAAATCTACCTTCAGTTTCAGTGTGCTATAATTATATAAGTTCTATCATTAATGACACATTTCTGGTTTGGTCTGCTCTTGACTGTGTTAGTGGTCACTAGCCCTGCTATTTTGGCATTTATAGTGAGCACATATCTTATAATTATATTTCTCTTTTATAAAATGTTTTATATACACATTTATTTTAATGTGTCAGTGTAGCAAATATTTTCCAAATGTCCGCAACATCTGAGGCACTGTTGTAGGCAATGGAAATGCTATAGTAAATAAGATGCCATATACAAATTACATTCTGGTGTGGGAGACAGTCAGTCAGATAAAGACACTTGATAGAGCTGCAGATAGTGTTGAGTTCTGTGAGGAACACGAAGCAGATTATGAACATAGAGATAAGGGCATGTGCTGTGGTCATGGAAGCCCTTTAAGGGGAAGTGAATTTCAAGCACAGACCTGATTGATATGATGCCATAAAGGGCAGTTTAGGGAAGGGAGCAACAAGTCAAGAGGCCCTGAGGCTGGAGTGTCTCAGGGCTGGCAAGAAGGTCAGAGTGGCTTGATGATAGTTGGCTGGGGGGTGAGTGGTGGGAGGTGAGGTGAGATGATAGTCAGCTGTGGGGTGAATGGAGGAGGTGAGGTGGGTTGTTAGCTAGAGGGTGAGTGGCGGGAGGTGAGGTGGGATGACAGTCAGCTGTGGGGTGAATGGTAGGAGGTGAGGTGGGTTGTTAGTCAGCTGAGGAGTGAGTGGCAGGAGGTGAGGTGGGATGATAGTCGGCTGGGGAGTGAGTGGTAGAAGGTGAGGTGGGAGATAGCCGGCTGGGGTGTGAGTGGTGTGAGGTGAGGTGAGATGATAGTTGGCTGGGGTGTGAGTGGTGGGAGGTGATGTGGGATGACAGTCGGCTGCAGGGTGAGTGGTGGGAGGTGAGGCTGGGTGTCTAGGATGAGTGAAGAAGGTGAGGCTGGAAAGGTAGCAGGGGTGATCCAGGAGCTTAGGGCATGGGAAAGTATTTAGATTTTATTGGTTTTAGGCGTAAGAGAAGGCCATGGAGGATTTATTTTAAAAAAAAAAAAGTTTACTCTGATTGCTGTCTGGAGAAATAGACCATAGGATTGCAAGGGAGGTAATGTAGGAGATTCTTTAACAATCTTTGTAAGTGATGAGGGCAGCGTGGACTATAGGATCACCCTGAAGATGGTGAGAAGTGACAGGACTTGGGTTTTATTTTGAAGGCAGAGTGCACAGGACCTGATTATGGGTTAGATCTGCAGAATGAGGGAAAGAAGTGAACCCTACATTTTGCCCTGGACAATGGGGTGAATTATGGTATTTATCAAAAAGTGGAAGACACAGAGAGAGGTAGGTTTGGGGCTAGAAATGAGGAATTCCATTTGGGCTTTTTATGGGCTTTTCCTGATCTCCTTTTCTCCCCTTCCTTTTGAGGTATTACCAGCTACAGGGGCTGAAGAAGGAGCAATCAGGCTAGGGTTTAAAGGGGCACTGGGACTGAGCTAGGGACGTAGCTAGCATGAGTGCTAAACTGGTTACATGCAGGAGATTGAGCAAATAAGTAAATATATTGAGGGTAAAGGGAACTAAGTTTATCATCAACAGATAATGGATTTATAAATGTGGTAAGGGGGAAGATTAAATAGAACCTTGAGGTGTTAGACTAGAATTGGAATAATTAATGTAAACTCGTGGGTTTGGAAACATGTACATGTAGATGATAATATAGATACTCACATACACACCCAGAAAGCCTAGGAGCAGTTGATCACCTATCAGCATTGAGTTTGCCCCATGCCTCGATTCTGGTTTGTAAATTCCATTCTCTACTAAAAGGGAACCAAGGCCCCTTGAGAAATTGTTAATTCCAGGGTAAGTACAAAATGACCTTGGAAAACATATTTGTGCTAGAAAGTAAGGAAACACTCAGCATGATGGGAGCATTTCAAGTTACAGGACCCGCCTTGAAGGGACTCTCACTGGCCAAATTTTGGACAATTTGAGCAAGAGACTAAATGATGATGATGGGTATACATTAAATAAATGAGAGGGAGGGAAAGTTTTGTTGCTGTTTATAGTAGGATGCCTGATAAATGAAGGAATGATGGAGTTAAAAATTCACCATTTGGCAACCACTGTGGTGGTGGTTGATTGAAGTGGGAGTTATTAATAGATGGTAACGTTGGTATGGGGCTGTTTGATGAGAAATAGAGTATTGATGTAGTCTTGAGCTATCTCCCCCAAAATATATATCAATTACAGAGGGAAAGCTGGTGACCAGGTGATTGAGTGGTAGGCTATGGTCACATTAAGTGCCTCTCAGGGAGAAATACTGGGAAGAGCACCGCATACCTGCAGACAAAATTGTATTCCTAAGGACATCCCAGCCTGAGTCTGGATAAGAGGAGAAACTGACAGATGCTGGTTGGGGGATTTGGTAGGGAGGGACAGGTCTGGACTCTTATTATTATGTGATAAATAACTTTGTGGATGAAATTCTGTATTTAAGAGTATTCCTTAGACTAGAGTTCTAAGAATGGAGTAACTTGATCAAATAAGAAAGTTTAAAGACTCTAAAAAAGTATAGTCAAATTATATTCCCAAAACCCAGGACCAATTTATATTCACACTAGTTGTATATAAAAAGGACCCATTATATTAGCTCAAAATAGCAATGAGTTTATTTGCATACATTTAAAAATAAAGATACAATAAACCAGAGAGTCTTAGAAATGACCCATTTCAACTTGCCTAAGAGCAGGAATTAGATATCTCTGATGCAAGAATATCTTCTGTGGCATCCTTCACAGCTGTTCATCACACCCCCGCATAAACATTTTCAATGAAAGTTTATGGATTTTTTGTTTTTTCACAGTGGCTAAATGATTATTAAAATTTTAGGGCTTTCCAAATTACTAAAGGAAAATTTGTCTTTTATAATGTTACTAACCTCTGTAATAACCTACAGAAAACATCTACTGATAATGGGTTCTCAAAGTGTAAGGAATGAATAGAACTTAAAAGTTCACTCATGCTTTCTAAAAGAAAAATATATTGATAGAATGAACAACAGAAGGAGTAAATACTATTTCTGTTGTTTATTTGTGATAATATTAAAAATACTTTTCAAATAGATAGGCATGTGAAATATATTATGTGTTAATATTTCAAAATTACTTTAAATATGAAGTTATATTCATATTATAAATATGAATATAAATAAGGAAAATATAGACCAAGGTAGCTAAATGCAAACACAGAATATCAGTATTCATTTACCTTATGAGGAGTTACTCAGTGAGTCTTTGAATTCCATCTGTGAAACAATTTCTGTGATAACATATTTTCTGAAAGAATCACTTGTCGTCTTATTTCACTATGTATAAAAACATTGTCCACAGCTATCCATAGGTCAAGTCTAAATATCATTAAAATTAGTTTTGCAATGAGAAGTCTTTATTGTGTAGTTGGTAACGTCTGTTGAATTTTCATTGATTTGGAAATGATGTGGCTTGTGTTTGGAATTAAGCTATTAGAATATTCTACCAAAATAACTCTGCTTCATATACTAGTGAATAAATCATCATTCAAGAGTCTATAACAAGATTTGACTAATATGAACTCTACTTTGAATTTTGGATGTTCCTGATTGTCAGACCAAAATACTAACCCTCAAACTATGTAGGATTTTCATTTGATATTCAGTGTGGAACTTTTGATAAGTTCATGTTTTTACTTGATCACAGTGAGCATATTTGTGGTTGATCTTTATTTGTGCCCTATTCTAATGCTTAATATAAGTCCTTTATTTACCCATTGTTTTGTATTGAAATGTTCATGCTTATTTTGACTTAGGTTACTTAGTATTAAGAAATATGACAGACATTATCTTCATTTGAATAGTAAGCATTTGAAAATTTAAATTTTTTATTTTCTTAAAATTTGAATAACTGAATTTAAGCTAACTGCAATGTCCTTTGGACTTTTTTACTGAGACCCCAATTTTCCTAGCCATATTCTGAGTCCAGCCAGTAGAGAATGTAGTTTGGTTAGAACATCATGTGTAAGTAATTAAATATGTGCCACTACCTAAGTATGTCTTAGATAGTAAAAAATAAGTGATTTAATGTGTTCATTATTTGCTGTCATCCATACTGTTCTCTCCCATATTAGTGTAGGTAATTGATTCCATTATCTATTTTTGTTGCCTCGCTTATGTAATGACAAAGTGATACATGGGAGAGTTTATTCTTAGAAAAGGAATGATTTTGGTTTACTATTTATGATGTTTATCTGAACAATGTAAAGTGTTATAGATTCCTATTTTAAATATGCAAGGAGTTCATAAGAAATACTCTGTGGTTCAGGTAAAAATAAGCTGTCTAAAATTTAAGTAGACTTTTGTTTTAAACTTGATTCATTTATTTACACTAAAGTAGCAGATTCAGTAATACCCCATTTATCTGGTTATTTTCCAGAATAAGATGGAATTTTCCAGGTAACTGATCACAAATTAGTTTTCCAGGTAACTGAATCTTAAACCTTCAAGGACTAAATCCTATAAATTTAACTATTTTTGATGGAAATTTTTATAGAACATACTTTCTAACCTTCTTACTTTTCTGTATCTTTTAAATCAGAGGATACTCAATGTAATTTGATCTGTTTTCTGGCTTAGGACTACTGTTTTTTCCACCTCCAGTACCTATTCTTTCTCCCTTGATGATTTTTGCTTTTTATTCCCCAAGGTTTGTGAACCCAAAGTTGTTAGAAATTATTGTTTATGGTAGGTCAGAGTGAAGGTGTAAGGAAGAAAGTATTTTTTAGTGTGGTTCTTTTTTTGTTAGTTGTGTCAGCCATTCACATCTTGCCACATTGCTTCTGGCTTTGGTGCTTTGCTCTGAAAGTTTGCTTAATGGGAGGTCACTGACTCATGGCATGTTAGGTCTCACCTGGGAGCTTTGCCTTCTCTTCATGGTTGAGTAAATTGAGCCCTAAGAGCATCATGGGAATCACTCAAGCTTACACACGCTAAGTGTTAGAACCTTGGGTTTAAGACTCAAGTTTTCTGTCTCCAAGTCTAGTGTTTTTCTAGTATAACTGTAATGTTAACTCCGAGTAGTTATTAGGAACACGGTAGTCTTGATAAATAATAAGGGCTCTGCTCTTTCTTAGAGGGATTCTTGCTACTCACTTTCTTACCTGTATTGAAAACTAGAGTCATCCTAGACTCCTCTGTGCTCTGCATTTAAAAAGGGTGACTAAAGCCTTGTCTAGTTTACTGCAACCTCTAGCATTGTAGTTTCTCTGCGTTCTTGTCACATTGCCCTGTTTCAGGCCCTTGTCATCTTTAGCCCTCCTTCCCTGCTTGTTCTGCTCTCTGCCTCTGGACTCATTCTCAAACACACCATGCATTTGGCCAACATCAGCACTCAGAAAAAAATAGCAAAAATGTGGTAGTGGAGAGGGAAAGACGGTACAAACATGAACACCTGAAGGGCAGAAAATAAATACCAATGGGCAGAAAAATCAAAATAGTTCAATTATTCCATTGAACTATGCATGTATTAGATTGGAAGGAAAATGATTCCAGCATTATCGCCAAACTAAACCATGTGATGAAGGTAGAGTTTGATATAGCGAAAACCCTGAGTGCATGTGGTGTGGAACATAGACATCTTTCTTACCACTCTCTGAAGATTAATGTCACTGCTGATAAGACTCTGATTAGAATCCTATTTCCAATACTAAATAAATAGTACCGACAAGGCTGAAGGATGCGAGCTCTACTAAGTGAATTGAAAAGTTGAATTAAAAGACCCATTGATAAAGATGAGAGGAAACTGATTACTCAGACTTGAAAAGGAAAGATCAAGGGAGGACTTCCATTTGACTTCAAAATATATAAATTTTATTATTCTGAGGGTGCCACCAACATAAAGTCTATGTGTTCTCTAGGCAGTAAGGGCTTATGTTTATAAGCAGTGTTTTAAATGTAAATATTTTTATTTTTATCAACTGAATATGGTATGAAATCAGTTATCCCTTAAGTCTATAATGAAAAATGGTAGTACTGGTTATTCTATTTATCCTTAAAATGTGGAAATTCATGTTCTGGGAAATATTTTTGGTATTATTTCTTTGATAACTTTCTTCTTTTTTTGTCTTTTATCTTTTTTCAGAACTCTTGCTAGTTTCCTGTTGAATTTGCTGGATTGATCTTCCTGTTTTCATCTATTTTTCTTTCATCCATCTCTTTGACTGCTCTCCCCCCGCCCCATTCCATGTTTCACAATATTTTTTTCTTAGTTATGAGAAGATATTCATTTCCTTTCGCTTTCGTTGTTGCATGTTTCTTCTTGCTTCCTTTTATTTTTTTAAAAAACTTTTATTTTATTGTGATAAGGACACTTAACTTGAGATCTACGGTCTTAACATATTTTTTTTAGGTGTAGAATACAGTGTTGTGATTATAGGCACAATGTTGTACAGCAGATCTCTGAAACTTCCTCATCTTGTGTTGTTGGAACTTTGTAGCTTTTCATTAGCAAATCCTTGAATTTGTCCTCCCTGTTCCACATTGTTCTGTTCTCTGCTTCTATGAGTTTGACTATTTTAGCTAGCTCATGTTAAGTGAAATCATGCAGTGTTTGTTCTCTTTGACTAGGTTATTTATCTCCCTTAGCATAATGTCTTTTAGCATAAGTCTCAACCATCTTGTCACATGTTGCAGGATTTCCCTCTTTTTTTAGGTTAATATTCCATTTTATACACACACACACACACACACACACACACACTTTTCTTCATTCATCTGTCATTGGACATTTAGGCTATTGTGGATAATGCTTCAGTGAACGTGGGAGTACAGATGTCTCTTTGTCCTCTCAATTTCAGTTCCTTTTGGTGCATATCTGGAAGTGAGATTGCTAGCTCATATAGTGATTCTATTTTTAATTTTTTGAGAAAACTCCATACCATTTTTCATAAAGGTTGTATAGTTTTGCATTCCTCGAAACAATGTATAGAGTTCAAGTTTCTCCACATCCTCACCAGTGCTTGTCTTTCTTTTGGTGGTCCCATCCCGACAG
Organism: Cebus imitator; assembly: GCF_001604975.1. Classification (NCBI taxonomy): domain Eukaryota; kingdom Metazoa; phylum Chordata; class Mammalia; order Primates; family Cebidae; genus Cebus; species Cebus imitator. Next base: position 9,257,525 of record NW_016107397.1, on the reverse strand, counting down.
ATGTGAGGTGGTGTTGCACTGTGGCTTTGCTTTGCATGTTCCTGCTTCCGTTTTTATTTCTCTTGGTCTCTGCCTTTCACACTGGAGGCCTTCCTCAGTTGTCTGTGATGCAGGAGTTAAGAAGAAATTACAAGGCCGGGCGCGGTGGCTCAAGCCTGTAATCCCAGCACTTTGGGAGGCCGAGGCGGGTGGATCACAAGGTCAAGAGATCGAGACCATCCTGGTCAACATGGTGAAACCCCGTCT
>NW_016107397.1:9225675-9257216 GCF_001604975.1 Cebus imitator | reverse complement strand
GCGGTGAGCCGAGATCGTGCCATTGCACTCCAGCCTGGGTAACATGAGTGAAACTCCGTCTCAAAAAAAAAAAAAAAAAAAAAAAGAAGAAGAAATTACTTAGGCAGATAGTGAGGGTATGAAAGTCCTCAGTAAGGTTTTTCTTTTAATGAAAAGCAGCCCCAGCTCATTTGCCTTTCTAACAAAGAACAGCCAGTGAAATCAAGCTGCAGACATAGATGCTGGCAGTTGTGCCAATCATGGTCAAAATGGTGGCCCCATCTTCCCTTCTCTTTATCAGCCACATGTAAGTAAGGAGCAGACAAGATGGTGCCAGTCAATGGAAAAGTTCATTTGCGTAATAAGAATAGGATGGCATGGCCAGCCTTCCCTGTGGGCTGTTTAAATGTCATACCCCTGATTGAACCAATCTGTTAGCCCTATGTAAATCAGACACCACAGCCTCAAACCTGACTATAAAATCTGGGGCATCTGCCACCTGCTGGTCCTTTCTGCTTGGCAACCCATCTCTCTATACAGAGAGCTGTTTCTCTTTCTCTTCTCTTCTGCCTACTAAACCTCTGCTCCTAAACTCCTCGTGTGTGTCCACGTCCTAAATTTTCCTGGCACAGATGAACCCCAAGGTATATACCGCAGACAATGTAGCCACTTCATCTGTTGGTAAGTTGTTGCCCCTTCATAAACTCCTTACACATGGATGTGACTGATAGGCCTTTTTTGTAGGGCGATCCATCTTATTTCAGTGGAGTTCTTCAGCTGGAAGTGTATATAGCTATTTCCTGATGTATTAGGTTCTCCATATTTACCTGGCAAAACTAGAAATCTGTTTAAGAAAGAAAGTCTTAAATTCTAGGAACATTAGAGATTGCATTGAATTCTCATGGAATTGGAACTTCTGAAAGCTTATTAATTATTTTTAACTATGAATGTTTCCTGTTTGTGATATTTTTGGTGTGGGAGATTTTGTTGGAGGAATTGGGACCAGAGTTCTTGTCCTTTTTGGGATGAGGAGAGTGTTGTTTCAAGAGCATTAAATTTCCACTGCTCCCGAGTTCTCCATAATTTAGGAGCTAAAGTGGTTTAAACCAACACATTACAGCCTATGGTCTCTTCTTATGGTAGAATTACTAGCCACTTATGTGGTTGAGAACTACTAAGTGATACTTCATTACTGTGATCCTTAATTAGGATGAAATAATGGGTCATTTTCTTCATTCTCATAAACTTAGTTGTTAGGAGACTATTTTATATAAAAATAATTTTAATGTTTTAAACTCAAGTAAAAAGTAGGCAGATATTGCAAAGAAAGTTCAGTGTATTCATTGAAAGAACAGCGATGGATGTTTTCTCAAAATCGTTTTAACAGTAGATGCTAAGGGTCTTGTGAAGTGAGAAAAAATGCATTTAGCCTTATGGTTTAAATTAATAAAATGCCAATTTATTTCAGAACTACCAAAGCTAATAAAATTAAAAAGCTTGCACATTACTTTTCATTAGTGTGATTGTATTAAGTGTGGTTAGCTTCTTTTATTACATTAAAACAAAAGAAAACTATTAGGCTACAAAGAGTTCGTTTATCTGTTTGCTTAATTTAAAAGTAAAACATATATTATTCTAATTATATGCATTAATGTTGAATGTTACCTTCATAAGTCTATAGCTCATATTCCTAATGCCAACAACATCTGCTTACTTTGCCACCATATGGCTGCAGTGGGGTATATGGAAAGAAAGCCAGCTAGGGACCTAGCCAGGCTCAACCATACCGCTCTTTAGTGGTGTGACCTTATACAGAATTTTTAACTTCTTTGCTTGAAAATTTTCTCAACTGTGAAGTGTGGGCCTTCTATACCATGGTCCCTTAGCATCCTTCTATTTGTAATACTCCCTCATTGTATGATGAATTATGTCTATATTGGTCATTCTTTTTCACTTAGGAAATAATTCAAATGTTTTCTATGTGTGTATATGCATATCTACATAGATAATATGGTTAAAAATACATAAACACATGTAGTAAAAACACCACTCTCACTCAAAATAGATTTATAGAGCTACATTTACTAATGGATCCTCGTAAGTTCTTGCAGATATTCTCATGCATGTGTCAATATTAGCATGTAAATCATTATCCAGGTACTTTTCAGTTTTTTCTCACATCTTAAAAATGCTTTTATGTAAACATACCCCTGAACATATTTATTACTAGTCAATATCTGGTATTATAATTTATAAATTAATAAGAAATTTAAGTTTTTATTTTTCACCTTTTTTCTCAAATCTTAATCTCCCCACTGCACCCTGCCCCTCATGTTTGAGTTGTACTAGCAGGATAATTTTTTTAAAAAAAAATTATGCATAGGGCTGGGGTTAGTGTCTCATGCCTGTAATCCTAGCACTTTGGGAGGCCAAGGTGGGCGGATCATTTGAGGCCAGGAATCAAGACCAGCCTGGCCAACTTGGTGAAACTTCATTTCTATTAAAAAACAAAACAAAAACAAAAACAAAAAAACAAAAATTAGCCTGGTGTGGTAGCTCACACCTGTGGTCCTAGCTACTTGGGAGGCTGAGGCATGAGAATTGCTTGAACCTGGGAGACGGAAGTTACAGTGAGCTGAGATTGTGCCACTGCACTCCAGCCTGGGCAACAGAATGGAACTCTGTCTCCAAAAAAAAAAAAAAAAAGAATGCATAGAAAAATGTCTGGAAGTAGATATAGCAAATGTTAACAATACTTGTATTTGTTGGTGAATTTGAAGTGTTTTTTCTGTGTATTTCATATTTTTAACAATTGATATTTTATTGCGAAAAATCCATTTTAATAAAAATAGCATGCTATTATAAATGATGAATCAGTAGTTGTTTAATTGAAATATATAAAACCATATTCCATATAGACTATTAAATCACACATCATTAAAAATATTTTTTTCTTCATTCTATTTTTAATTGAAGTATAATTTACACATAATAAAATGCACAGATTTTACCTATACCCTCTGAGTCTTTTACCCACTGTACTTAAAATATAAAACATTCCGGTAATCTCATAAAATTCCCTCAAATCCCTGTTATCCCTTTTAAATCAGTCTATTCCCTCTATGCAGACAACCACCGATCTGATACCTATCATCATGGATTAGTGTTTTCTGTGTAGAACATTGAATAAATGGAACCCAACCGTATGTACTCTTTGTGTCTGACTCTCCCATTATCTATTTGATTACTGCTTACATCTCTTCATCACTATCTTAAAATAGCCATTACTCTTCTTTTCTTAATGTTTGGGTAACTTGCCCAAAGTCACCCAGCTGGTAAGTGCTAGAGCCAGGGCTGGGCCTCAGGTCTGTGTGCCCCTGAGCTCTTTCCCCTAATCTTGCATTTGCTGCTTTCTGAGGCCCCAGACAGAAAATCCACTTGCTGGGGAGGAGGAGGTTGGACTGTAAAGTACTTTGACTGTCACTCTAAGGAATTTGTTTCTTACTTTTCACGTATGGATTCTACATTGCAGTACTATGATGCTTGGGTGTTGTAAAGAATAACAAACTGCAAGCTTGTTTAAAAAATAATCCAGTTTTTCTTCAGTGAGTATTCATCAGGCAGCAACTGTGAGTCAGATACTGTTCTAAGTAGGCTGCTGACTGTGTCCTGTATGTGGGATGATCTGTCTGTACTGTGGAGTCCAGGAACTTGACTCTTGACATGGGAATTTTGAGGTATTTCCCCTTGAGCTGGTTAGATTCCCTAGAGAAGGTTCTATTCCTCTTCTGCCTAGAAGGTGATAGCGTGGCTGCCAGCACTCAGGAAGTAGAGTTGGGGTCTCTGTGTGCAAATCCACGTATCTCCCTGTTTTCAGTGAGTCATCCTGGCAGCAGATATCCCCGAGTCTCCCTCTGCGAGGAGGGAGTTTACTTTCTGAGAGTAAACCTCCAGTGCTCCTCCAGGATTGAGAGGGCAGTCACCTAGTTACATATGTGGGGAAAGGGATCCCGGTACTGATTTTTTTTTTACCGCCTTTCATGGAATCTTTCTTATTTTGGCTCCACTGGGTGAGCAGACACGACAGACCATGTGACCTTAGTCACTTCCCACGTTATAAGGAATAAAATACAGATTTCTTAGCATGGCATCCAGGATGTCATGGGTGGGTCAGTGGATGGGGTAGGGCAGATTTTGCATTGGAAAATAGATTGGCCATTTGTTTGCCCCATTGCCAACTGGGGCTTCAGGCCTCTTAGGTCAGCTGTTGCACCCCCCACTACTGTGATGTTGTCCAGCTGTCCACATTTTGTCTTCTCTTGTGTTTCTACCTTTAAAAGAAAATACTGCTTTTTTTTTTTTTTTTAAATTGAAGGTTTGTGGCAACCCTGAGTTGACCAAGTCTATCAGCACCATCTTTCCAAAATCATAGTCCCATTTAGGGTTCTACAAGGGCAGTGCCACTTTTTTTCATTGGCTTCCCGTCTCCTGGAAGAATGTTCCAGGAGAGTTTAAATATTTGGGTTAAATCTTGGAAGGCCTTTAAAAAATCAGTTCAGGTACAAATTTCTTTTCATTAATTTTGCTTTTTAATTAATGTCTTCTTTTAACTCTGGGGCAAGTTAAGAAATTTGAATTTCTTTATTTACTGTAAATCAATGTCATTTCGACTCCAACAATTTCCTGTTTTCCTGTCAGCAAATTATCCTTATTTATGCTTAAGGTAAGTCTCCCCACTTACCTAGCAAGGCAGATGCTGTCAGTATCTTGGGTTCCATGGTAAGGAATTTGTATTTTATTCCTTCTAATGGGAGAAGTGACCAAGCCTACATGGTCCCCTTGTGTCTGCCCATCTGACTGCTTCTGTGCCAGGCTTAGGGCACAGGAATTTATACTCACTATGCAAACTCCAGAACTTCATGAACATGGAGTGGGGGGCAGAAAAGTCCATTCAGGCAAGAGGAAATCACTTTGGTGGCTGGGTGACATTTTAAGGAATAGAGGAGAGCCAAAGAAAGCATTCCAAAAGCACACTTAGGCTGTTGGCGTGATATTATGGTTGTCTACACAAAGCTTTTTGCTGGATTCCTGTCCCGTCCCCCAAATCGGCATGTGTCTTCAAGGCAGTCAATAACTGGTGTGGCTCAGCACATAAGAAAAATTGTCTGGTTGTTGTTTGTTGAATAGCGTCTATGACCCTTATGCAGGTAAGAAGGCCAAAATCACACGTGGTATATTAGCTCTGTCTTCTTTCCTCATGCCACCTACTTGCCAGATTGGTCCTATTTTCTATCCACAAGTTAGGGCCTGTGGGAGAGAGTAGGCCAGGGGATCTTCTCAGTTGGACCTATCAAGGACTTGAAACATGGCTATAAATACTTTTTCCAGTTGGTGCTTAGTTTTTAGCAATTCCTTCAAAACTAGATATATAGATATAGATAGATAGACAGACAGACAGGTAGAGCTTTAAACAATTATTTGCAAGATCCCATGGGATTTTAATGGGAAAATGAGAGAGGAGATATTGGACCCTTGTTTTCATTACCTGGAGTACTCAGAAGAGTTTCTTCTGGAAGTTTTAGGCCAGAACAGCTGAGTTTCTGCCAGCCTTGAAAGTCCACTATGAGAGAGATCCCTGCTGTCTGGAGCTCAGCAAAGATGGATGGACTTCCCTGTCTCATTAAGAGCAGGGCCATATCTCATCTGTCTTTGAAAACCTGGCATCTGGAATAATTCATGATGTGTAATAGGTGCTCAATGAAGGATTGTAGAGTGAATGACTAAATGAGGCAGTGATCACCATGGCAATCATCCACATCAGGGTGAGTAGTGGGAATGAATGAGGTTAGGAAGAATTATTGCATTAATTTTTAGAGCTCACCAACTCAGTGCATACAGGATCCAAATGAAAGAATGAACACTGACCATTCTAGGATGATAAATGGCAGCTGAAATTTGGCCTCAAATTTCAGGGCAGAGAGTATAGGGGCAGAGAGTGGCAACCTGGAAGGCACACACCTCATCTGATGGGAGCTGTTGCCAGCTGTGGCCAGTAGGCATAATGACATACCTCCTAATTTTTTTTAGATTTAAGTAAAACTCTGGATGATAGCATAAAATGTCTTTACTTTTCAAAATTATGATATTTTGAGTCACAAATAAAACACACATATGGATCGCATTTGATTGAAGGCCTCCACATTGTCCTCACTGGTAAACTCAAAAAAAAAAAGAGGAAGGCTGGGTGCGGTGGCTCACACCTGTAGTCCTAGCACTTTGGGAGGCTGAAGTGGGTGGATCACCAGAGGTCAGGATTTCGAGACCAGCCTGGTCAACATGGCAAAACCCCACATGGCAAAACCCGGCCTCTACTAAAAATACAAAAATTAGCTGGACATGGTGGCAGGCACCTGTAATCCCAGCTGTTTAGGAGTCTGAGGCAGGAGACTTGCTTGAAGCTGGGAGGCAGAAGTTGAAGTGAGCTGAGACTGCACCACTTCACTCAAGCCTGGGCAAAAGAATGAAGATTCATCTCAAAAAAAGGGGGGGAAAAAAGGACTGGGTTGCAGGGAACCTTCATTTAAGGGGCAAGTGGAAGAAGAATCTTTCAACAAGATTGAAAAAGCCAGAGAGAGAAGTGACCCTGAATCTAAGAGGACCTTAAGGAAATCTGGCCAAAGTTGATGGACATCTGCTATGATATGTGCTATGGGGAAGTCAGGCAGAGAACACAGTGATTTGTTTATGAATGCAGGGAGAATGCATGTTAACATGCAGATATTTTGGGTCTGACACAAACATGGTGCAGTCTGTGACATTGGTATCACTTGGACCAAACTTGCTTTTAAAGTTGTTTCTATAAAGCTCTGGCAAGAAAAGAGTCCAAGTTCATATAAATTTTCATTTTGAAAGTCATCATTCATATATCTATAATAAAATACTTTAAAGGAGTATTTAAAATATTTCAAGGAATTTACATGAAACTGTCAAGGAATCACTATTTTTATATCTTCACCATGATGGGGTGGACCTTCGTTTTGTCTCTCAGGGGAAGTTATGACAGTAGATCCTATTCCAGGAAGTTTTATTTTACTGGAGGGAAGCCCAGTTAAAATCCCAGTGTTAATTTTCTGTCACGTTAACTACCAAAGAACAGATTTCCAAAGTGTCTCAAACATTTGACACAGTCATTTCCGTTTGCTAAACTTGATCTGTGTTTCTTGGGTGATACATGTATTCTGAGTCAAAATCGGAAGAAGTATATTCTTAAGAATATACTACAACTATATCCTATAGTTATAACTGTATAGTATAGCTGTATCCTATCTAAGGCATTGGACTCATGGAATATGTTTTCATTTTTATGTTAATTGTTGAGAGTTTATAAGTAATTGTAAATTAATGAGTGCTTTGTGTGAGTTAGAAATTGTCTAGTAGAGCAAAATCCGTTTACTAAGCTCCTCCTGTGTGCTTCCATGTGCTCAGAGCCACACAGGCAACTTCTTATCATGATTCAGAGGAGGGTGTAATCCAAGCCATATGCTGATCGTTGGGTGGACTTCCATGCCTCGATGCCTTTCTCATGTGTTTGCCTATAATGTTCCACCCATACCCAACCTCTTGTCCTTTTCATATTTCTTGCAAAGTCCTAATTATGCTTCGGGGATGGTTTAATATGTCAGTCTTTCTGTAGAGATCCCTAACACCTCCTTACCACTGTACCTATGACACTTTGTATGTACTATAGATGTGGCACCTTTCAAATAATGTATTTGGTATTTTTCTCTTCCACATGACTCTGTATATCCTAAAGTCCATGTCATTAATTTCTGCATCTAGGCATGTATCAGCCACAGGGGAGCTTTTCAATAACTGATGGTTGAATTAGGTTGAATCCATCCAATAAGACATCACCCCAGTGGATGACTTAGGCAAATAAGTCATTAACCCAGTGTGATGTTGAAGAACCATTCAGCTTAACAGTATTATGGAACTAAATGTCCTCATATGTTTTGTTACATAATTTAAACAAAGAAAAAATAAAATTATTTAAGAGAAGGACTAGATATGTACTTAAGCCTTCGTAAACTAATTAATATAAACTTAACATGATTATATTTTAACATATTTCACATTGATTTAAAATTTAATTGTTGATAAACCATTAGTGACAAACCCAAACTATAGAATTTTTATTCCCAGTGATAGATTTTTCTAATCTGCAGGTTTCTTCTTATGTTGTGGCCTGATACACATAGCTTAAATGTGCCTTGAGTAAAATCATGACTCTGAAATCTAGCGGCTGTAGATGTTTTGCATATTAGAACTTAGGGCATAATTTTTCTTCCCAACAACAGTGTTGGAAAGGTAATTATGTTTCAGAAGGGTCCTTTCAGCCTGTGCTGTGTAGGGATTTGGGGCATGACCCTTTGCTTTACGCCTCTGTAGCCGGCATGGCCTTTTCTTCCCGGCTCCTGGGCTAGACCCCTCCTCTTTCAGAGAGAAGGAACCAGGGGAGAGGGGCTGAAATGGGATATTGTCGTATGCCAAGCTCATAGGATCATGCCTGGCATTTGGTAAGTTAGCATTTAAAAGTGTTTATGCAACATTGATTGATTAAAATGGCATTGATATTTTAATCAATAACATCATTAAAATAAAAATGTTTAAAAATGTTAAAGATATTTCAATATCTTTATAATAACTATTGGTTATGCCTTGCAGTACTATTGTCTCTCTTTAAACCTATCTTAGAAACTGTATGTTAGGTTTAGTTTTATTCTTTGATTACTAGAAGTGCCTTTAAAGAAGGCATAGAGCTCTAAAAAGGGCCTCTTTCAAGTGTAAAGGGAGAAATTAGAAAAAACATCAAAGACAAAGACTTCTAAGAAGGAAAATAAAAATTGATTTACCTTTGCTTTAGAAACTTCCCAAAAGGGGAGACTGGGAAAAATAGAAGACCGGACCATACTGAAGGTTTCCTTCCTCCCCTCCCTTGCCCTGTCTCATTCCCTGGTGCCAAGAGCCTCTTTGGGGAGATTAAACTTTATGGCAGGGTTGCATTTGTTGTTGTTTTGTTCTCATCTCCATCTGGGACAAGCTCGGGCAGAATTCCTATTTGTATTTCAAAGTTTCCTGCCAAAAACATGTTGAACTATGTCTCCAAAGTAACAGAGGTTATGCACCATTTCTACTCCAGTTTTGAAAATCGACAAACTAATGGTTCTACCACTAGCAAGAAAAATTGAGATGTTACCATAGAGAAATTGCTATTGAAATGGCATTAGTGATAGGGTTTGACCTTTTGAAAAAATAGGTCATTCTTCTTGACTTCCTGTTAAACTCTGTGCTTAATTTCTGTTTCATGGACACGATCATTACCTGTTGCAAATGTGAGGGTGAAGCTGCAGACGACTAGACTCTTACCCCATAGGGCAGCCATTCTTCCTAAAGAGATGGCTCTCAAGACCAAATGGAGCACTAGTAGAATGAGTGCCAGGTGGGTGGGAGAGACCGCCTTCCTCATGGTCTGCTCTAGCCTGGTAATATCCTTGCAGGGGCAACCTCTAATAGTAGGGAAAAAGGATGGCATAGCTGCATAAAGGCAGGTCTGGAAACTTGAAGATGTCCATCTGCCTACTTCTGAGAAAAAAGTTTGGAATGGCACACTGTGTTTCTCAGCAGGCAGAGCACTGGGTTTGTTGAGTGAGATTGTGGTGCTTGTAGATACAGGCAGGAGTTACATGGACTTCACATTTACAGTGCGTTTTAAATTCCATTGATGTTCATATGTTGTAAATTCCATTTTTGGTGTATTCTGTACAGAAGGATGATCTTTTCAGAGTATTTAATGAATTATTAGCTTTTATGTTACTTCAAAATATTCATTTATTGGTCACCCTATAGTGAAAACACCAATGGCCATCTGAGCTCTATAAACTGTTTTTATCATTGAGATGAGCTTTTTTATTTTTGAAAAATGACCATTTCTTTATGCATAGATTATTATTACTAGCCATCTATGCCTCTGCTCAACTTAATTCCTTCCTAAACCATAACAATTGTATAGTTTTTATATTTGAATTATTTTCCTCATATATTGTTATCCTTGACTAAAGGCTTTTCTCTTTAGTAAATGCTTTTGACTATCTGGCCTTTATAGCATCAATTTCACTTTTAAATGCCTGTGGTGACATGCTTGACTGCATATAAATTTTCTAGTAGAGTTTGTAAGAATTCTTCACTTCCCAAAGACCATATGGATCCGTCTTGGTTCCCAACAGTTTATAACTGCCAGAATAATATAAAAGACATTTTTCCTTTGCAACTTAATTTAGAATAGAACACATTTTGTCAGAGAAAGTAGTGTGGGAAACAGCTTGGATCAAGCAGCCATATACCCATAGACCTCCAGCAACCTTGAAGGCAGTATGGGGCACACAGAGAGCACTGCACTGGGAGTCTGATAATGTGGCCTAAGTCTCGACTGTGCCCAAATGAGGGGCAAGACCTTTCCCAGTCATTTCTGGCTTCTTGGCTTAAGTTTCTTCAGATGGAAAATGAGTTGTTGGCATAATGATGCCCCACAGTAGCATTTAGATTTAAAAAAGTCATTGATTCTAGATTTTAACATCTAGAAGTTCAAAATGAACATTGACAACTCATTTAGTCTTAGTATTTCTCTTTGAACCAAAGCAGATTTTTTGATTGCATTCTGAAAACATCAGGAACACTAGGTTGTGCTGCAGCACTTTCCAACCATAAAATTTCAGTGGCTCAAAACAGGTTCATTTCCCGCTTAGGGTGCACAGTTAATGTGGATTGAGTGAGGTGTCACTGCTCATCACAGTTACCCAGGGACTCAGACTGTTGGAGCAGCCGCCATCTTAGATGTTGCTGATAGCAGTCAAGTGGAAAAGTATGGTAGATTTATGTAACTCATTGACTCCTGAGCCTTCTACCTGCAACTGAGTCCCTAACTTCTGCTTGCCTTTCATTGGCTATAGCAAGTGACCATTACTAATGCAGGAGCGGGAGAGTGTGGTCCTACCAGGGCTGGTGCTATGTGGTGGGTGGCAGTATTGGCACCACATGTTACAGAGGGCTGCTTCCGACCAAAGCCAACTTTTGGAGAGGGTTTTAATTGATGCTTAATGGACGTTTGCTGGGCACATTTCCATATTATGCCCAAGGAGAATGATAGTAGGTGTCAGAACTATGAGGAATGGGCAAAAGGCCTTAGGTAGAAAGCAGAGGATTGATGCAAGGGTCAGAAAAATGGTGTGGTGCACCAAATAAACATTTCAGCGGGAGGTCAAAAGGCCTAGTGTTAACGGCCAAATTTAGGCCAAGATGATATTGAAAATTTTCATCTTTCACATTGAAAGACTAATGTACAGTCACTTCTAGCATGGTGGGGATTGTGGTTTTCCTCATAGCTGTCCCCTTTAGAAGTCTCAGTTGCTCCTCATCCTTCAAGGCTTAATTCAAATATTATTTATCTACATGTATTTTCTTTTCCTACTGTAACGTGAATTTTTTCAGGACAAGGGGCCATTTTATCCTAGCAAATAGTTTGTAGACACTAAGTGAATACTGAATGATTGAAATGAAACCGGCTGGCAACTCTCTCCCATGGTGCCCATGTGCCTGCCATCCTCTGGCTCAGCATTTCACCAGGCCAGAGCTGGGCACAGGATTGGCTTTATAGAAACACCTAAAGCAAGATGGCATTTCTGAGATTTCTGGCTGCTGTTAATTTTGGTGCTATCAAATGAAAGGGTAATAAATAGTACTTTGAAATCTGAAAAGTGAAAAGAGAAAAGTAAATTTGTACCTAAAATATAATTTCTGTTTTGTATATTCTAGTTTCCTTCTTTTGAGCTTCTGTACTTTGAGTGTAGTTGAATCAAGAATACCTAAATCAGTATAACTTAGTCATTGAAAGAAAGACATTAATAACCTATTGATAGTCCTGTCTTCATTGTTTTATTATTATGAACTTGCTGAACATAATTACACAAATGATACAACTTTGAATCCTTGGGATGCAAAGCAGTGGTTCTCAAGCTTCCGCGTACCTCAGAGTTACGTGGAGGGCTTGCTAGGGCCCCATTCCCAGAGTGTGTATTTCAGGTGGTCTGGAGTGGGGCCTGGGAGTTAGCATTTCTGTGGCATTCCCTGATGATGATTCTGCAGATCTGGGACCACACTGTGACAAGCAGTAATATACAGTAAAGAGCACTGAAAACAGTGAAAAAAGCATGGGTGTGAATTTCCCATGCTACTTAATAACCATTTGACAGTAAGTCACTCAGCCCCTCTAATTGTATTTCCATCTTGTGGAACATGAAGGTCCTAGTTGACCTAACAGATGATCAGATGAGGTTGTACCTAAAGCCATTTAAAAAAAAAATAAGTCTTTCCAAAGATATCTTCTTACAGTATCCTACAGGTTGAGAATCATAGACACTTATTTTACATTCAAAGTATACACAGCTTTGAACCAGGTAGTAGAAAATAGGACATGGAAAGAAAAAGAGAACAGGAGAAACGTGGCACATGCCAAGCACCAAAATGAGTGACATGGATGTTAAGAATTAAGAGAAAGACAGGCTGTGGTGTGCTGCCCAGGGTGGGCCTCTCCCAAACTTGACTGTGTAAATACTGTCATTTCACAACGAGACTCTGGTCACTCTTTGTTCCAGTGTGGCTTACTGCACAGGCGGCGTCCTGAAATCTAGAAATCTGTCATATTGGTGCATTTTGGGTAGTTTATCCTTTCTTGGACTCAATCTCAGGTTACCTACCCCTTAGAGTTTGTGAAGTTAAGAGTATAAAGTGACTCATTTTGCAAGCATTTAAAAGTCATCATCTCAACAAGGAGATGTTACTGCAAATAAAAGTATCTGAAAGATCTATGAGGCCATCTATTCATACTTTTGATTTAACTAATTGAGGGAGGAGAGGAAAATCTCTGAGAAATCTTAAGGAGTTTTTAATCTTACGATTAAAAAATGTAGCTGATACATAGTTGACCTGCACTGCATTTTTCTTTTAAGGTGTGTGACCTTGTCTATACCTAGAGTTTTAGATCATTTTTATTATGGTTTAACCCTAATGTGTTTTAAAATTATACTTAATAGTAGGTTTAGAAATTAATGTCCTGTGTAATATATTAACATTTTTAGTCTATTTTAAGTGCTTTGATAGCCACATATTTAAGGTTAGATAAAAATTGTAATTTACCAGTCATAATTATTATAATTGATTTGAATAAAAATATGAACTAATTGTGTAGGTCAAAGCAAGTTATGTGGTAAATAAAAAGTATTTTTTATTTATTTAGTTTTTGAGACGGGAGTCTTGCTCTGTCACCCAGGCTAGAGTGCAATGGCATGATCTCGTCTCACTGCAATCGCCACCTTCCAGGTTCAAGCGATTCTCCTGCCTCAACCTCCTGAGTAGCTGAGACTACAGGCATGTGCTACCACGCTGTCTAATTTTTTGTATTTTTAGTAAAGATGGATTTCACTATGTTGGCCAGGATGGTCTCCATCTCCTGACCTTGTGATCTGCCCACTTCAGCCTTCCAAAGTGTAGGCATTACAGGCTGAGCCACTTCGCCTGGCCTAAAAATTATTTTTGACAATAAAATTGAGGTTTTGAAGCTTATCCTGGGCAAAGACTGTATCTGGGTAATAGATTGAGCTCTAGACGGTGAAGAGTACCTAAGGATACTACCTACCATTATGATTAATATAACGCATTGTTATACTTCAATTGTAATAGCATTTTATGTTGTATTATTTTTCACCAATGAATACTAAAAGGCCAGTTACCACTGTACAGGTTCTGTTTAAATTCTTGGCATTAAAAAAAGGAATCCTCACTCATACTTGAAAAAGACTGGAAATCTCTGACCTAGTCCATGCTAGCCCATGGCCCTTCATCTTGACTGACTCTGTAGATCACTGTTAGTGTTGGTTTATGTATTTCTTACCTTTTTGGAGAGATACATTTTCTAAAGGAAGCAATGATGGAAAACTGACTATTAGCTAGTTTGAGATGTGTGCACATTTCATCACCTTCTTAACAGGCAGATACATATATCAGCCTTAAAGCATGACTTTTTGCCCCATACTTTCCTTTCTGCCTGGACATCTCCTTCTTAGAATTTTCCCTGACTGTATTGTATGTCCTAGTACCTTCTCATTGAAGAATGTATTAGATAGCATTGTCAATGTCTTTTATCATTATTCTTCCTTCTGTTCTTTTAAAGACAACTTTTATTGTTTATAAAGTACCAATGGAAAAATAAATCCAAGAATTTGCCCCTCCAATTTTTGAAAAATTGTAGTGTAGTGCGATTGTAAAACACATAAAATGTACTATAAGTTTCCAACCATTAAATCAGCATAAAGAGGTGTTGAAATGAATCAGTTGAATAGAGATTCAAGTATATATGAAGATCTGATATGTGATAAACCTGGCAAAGCTCAGTTCAGAAAAGTTGATTTATTCAATAAATGTCATTGATATAACTGATTATACATCTGGAAAAATTAATTTTAGGCACCCTTCTCACACTATATAAAAAAATTAGTTCTAGGTGAATTATTGTTCTAAATGTTCTAAAAATACACAAGTAATAGAGATAGGTCTTAAACCTAGGTCTTTCTTACTCCGAAGCTACTGAGTCACATTTTAAATGTTAATAGATAATGCCAGATTACGTTTCCCAAACATGAGAGGAGAGAAACATTTTCTTTTGCTAACATTTAGCTGTTTTAATTTTTGTCATAAGCAATGCTGAGATGAACATCCTTATGTCTACATTGATAAGTGGATACATGATTATTTTCTTTTAAATGCATTCCTGGAAATGAAATAGCTGTGTTTGGGGGCACCAAGGCTTTTGAAATGAACTTTCAAATTGCTCTGCAGAAAGGCTGTGCTAATTTAGTGACTTTATTCTTTTGTCATGTTTAATGTCTCACTATTTTTCTCTTTAGATTAGCCCATCTTTTGTTATGAATAAGTATTGTACTCTCATCTTCCTTTTATATTAGCAAGTTTCTAATTAACCTAGGGCTTCCTGTGAAATAGGGAGAAGCTGATATTTTGTATCCTTTTATCATCTATATTAATAAACTCATAAAGTATCACTTTGACCCCCGATATCTCTTTCACTAGCATTAATCAGAGACCTCTGTTAATATCTAGCCACACAGAACAACAACAGTAGAATTTTACTCTCTCTACTTTCTATATATTAGCTTTGCTGGAGGTGAGCCCACCCTCCCGCCCTTCTTCCTACAGCCAAGGGAGCTCCCTCCCTAGGAAGAACTTGCTCTGATATGACTTCCACCACTTGCCATTCAGGGTAAGTGCAGCATATTTCCAAACTTCATAAAAAATGTGCTGTATGAGGCTTCCTCCTATCTTTGTTATCTTTCATGCAAACAGTTCTTTTTGATAGAATCTGGAATTTACTGAATTCATTCTGAAGGCTGTGAAATGTGATCTCTATGAGTTCTAGTCTTCCTGTGAGGATGCATTCTTTTTGTGGAAGACACCACGGGGTTGACACAGTATTATTTATTTTTCTTCCACATACTTTTGGTACCTTCCTCTGTAACCAATATGAGGCTGTATTGAAGAGAAATAATCTTACCAAGTATTTGATATACATAGAATTCCTTGTGAGTTGCCATCTTAACTTAAAAACTTTAATTTAATTTGCTAAATATTATCCTTGTGCCAAAGGAAAACAAAGGTAAGTTCTTTTCAGAGCAGGGAGTTTTATGTCTTACAGTGTTCAGTGTGAAATAGGATAGAGGTATGTCATCAATCAGAGTGCACAGTGGACAGAATTTAGAGCGTTTGCATCCTGTGATCAGAGTTACCTGGTCTCAGTGCAGAGAATATTTTGGTTTTGTTTCCACTTTTTAGCATAGACTTAGACTTTTATAAATAAGCTGAAAATTATCACAGAAATTGTTGAAATTGGCTCTGAACAAGAATGTTTGATCTTTCTATAAATAGCTTTATTAATGCAAGCAAAGGGACTATTCTCTACCATTTCCTTCTACGTACAGCAGTGCAACTAATGTGTTAACAGAGATCTGAATCTTGACTTTTTTTTTCCTTAGGCATAGGTCAGCTCGTTCCTTGAGCTAAAATTTAGCCAGAAAGGAAAAAAATGTCTCATTTTGGTGCATGTGGTATGAAAATGAAACAATGCAGCTTCATTTATGGTCTCCCTTAACCTACATCTTAAAAATATATTTTAAGACTGTAATATGCCTGTTAAACATTAGCACAGTTATCAAAATAATGATATTTATAAAATCAATGTGAATATGTGAATTTGTAGCTTTATATACAAATAATATATATAGGCATGCATGCATACATATTTCAACATTGATATATGTATATCTCAAATTTATATAAGTGTATCTTATATAATTGAGATAGCACAGATTATGAAGGATTTCTTTATTTTTAATTTTTATTTTTTTATTGCATTTTAGATTTGGGGGTACATGTGAAGAACATGCAAGATTGTTGCATAGGTACACATATGGCAGTGTGATTTGCTGCCTTCCTCCCCTTCACCTATATCTGACATTTCTTCCCACGCTGTCTCTCCCCAACTCATCACCCCCCACTGTCCCTCCCCTATTTCCCCCCAACGGACCCCAGTATGTGATGCTCTCCTCCCTGTTTCCATGTGTTCTCATTGTTCATCACCCACCTATGAGTGAGAACATTGGGTATATATCCAAAGGATTATAAATCGTTCTACTATAAGGACACATGCACATGAATGTTCATTGTAGCGCTGTTTACAATAGCAAAGACTTGGAACCAAGCCAAATTCCCATCGATGATAGACTGGACAGGATTTCTTAAAGAGGATGCAAATTTAGGTATTTGTCATTAAATAATCCCATAATATTTCAGTGCCTGAAATCATTCTAGCCTTTATTATTTTAGTTATTTGCGTTTTCTTCCCTTTTCTAAATGTAGTCCTCAGATGAATTAATATACTTACAGTCAACATAAAACTGTGTGTATTACACAAGTTCAAAGCTGTCCTGACACCCACTTGGCTAAGGCATGTGCCTCATATCCCCTTTGCCTTCAGCCTCTTCTGGGCTGCTGCTTGGTGCTCATTGCTGTTCCTTCGCCGATTTTCTTGCCATGTGTGCACTGGAATACTTCTTTTCCTATTTATCATATCTTTGTTCCTCTCTATCCTTAATGCTGAACTTTTAGAGCATGTAGAACAAATCAGAAGTCTTTTGTGCTGATTATATCCTTTTGACAGATGTGTTCAGAAATTTTCTTACAGTCGTTAAAATATAAAGTAAAAATTGAAATGCTTTATATGATATTAATATGGTGATTACTATGACACGTGATGGCTTAAAATGAAAAAATTTCTTTTAAGAACTTGTCATATTTTCTTCTATTTTCATGTTTTGATATTTCTAGAAAATGTTTTACTCTATTAAAGATAAAAGATTTGTAATTTTTAACAATACTGCTCTGGAGCCTAGTTGATTTAGTGTATTACCTTAGTTTAAACTTCTTATAGTTTTTGATTGTTAAAAGAAGTAAAGAATTTTACTGCACAAAATCTATAACAGTGTTGAGTAAACTCAACTAGCTTTTTAACATATATTTTTTAGCAGGTTAGGAGAAAGAATAACCTATTTAAGGATATAACCTACTTTTAAATCATGAAAACTATTTTTTAATTTTAAAAATATTTTTCCTCTTTGTTCTTTTGTATTTTGTTTATTGTAACAGTAGTTACAACCTGGCCAGTGCTGGGAGCAAGGGGGCCCGATACCCACATCTGTGTTTATAATGTAATATTTATTAATATAGGTCATATAACTTTAATATATCATCAGTACCTGATGGATATGTGAATTATTTAAAATGAGCATCTGGGTACTATTTTTTGATATTTGAAATAAACTGAATATTTAATGTTCTTATGTTATACAATATGCCAAGATTATCCTGGTAAAGTTTTTAAATCCAAATGGGGAATCAGCAGCAATGTTTCTTCCTCATTTCATGGGTCAAGGAAGCCTAAAGTTGGATACAACTTTTAAAATGAGCTAATTATGTGCATATTTATATATCATTTTTGTTAATAACTTGCGAGTCAGTTAAACTGAAAGCTTGCTTTGCTTGCATCATTGGCTTTTTTTTTTTCCCCTCTGGAAAATGAAGCTACTGAAAAATAAATCCAGAAACATCAATTTGGCTGACCTCACTTTCCACCTAAATTTAGTCGTTTTATACAGAAGATAACTTTTAAAGTTATTTATTTATAGACAGCGTCTCACTGCTTCACCCAGGACACAGCAGAGTGCAGCAGCATGGTCACAGCTCACCACAGCCTTGAACTCCTGGGCTTAAGCAATCCTCCCACACTGGCCTCTCAAAGAGTTGAGATTCCAGGCATGAGACACTGCACCTGGCCTAAAAAAGAAATTTTTTTTAAGGAACAATTTTCTGGACAGAATTATTAGAATTAGAAATTGTGAATCATGTTATCAAGCTTTTAAAAACTCTTAATTTAACTGAGAAAATTAAGTACTAATACTATAGCCTCGGTCATTCGGGTTGTAGTGTGATACAACTCCTAAACATGAGATCTTACTCGTTTGAACCCCTTGGTTCCTAGAAGCTGAAGTTCTGACCTCAGTAGATGCTTGTTGATTGAATGCTCACTCAGCCACTCTATTTGCTAGAGGCTACTAGTTTTTCACCTACCTATTCTCTCCACTCATCTAGGCTGACATACTCTGAAAGGAAGGCAGAGTTTGCTAATCTATTCATTTATGATCCATATTTTTCCCTTGGAAATAATTATTTTCATTTTGCTGGACCACATTTTAGAGAGCCTCACTTCTGTTGATTTGATTCTGAGCAATGTTTTTGAGCTGGACTGACCACAGAATTAAGATCTTACCTTTTTCATGGCTGTGAATCATATCGAACCATTTGTCTTAACTGTCATGCAATTTGTTAATTAGGTGATTTGAGGGGTTGAGGGAAATGAAAGACTTTGAAATAATCATTACATTCTCAGAACAAAGCAGCAGCAGTTAAATGCTTTTGCCTAGTCATTTTATTCTGATGTTTCATAAATTCAGAAGTAGAAAGTAACTTAGGATCTTATTGTTGCATAATTATCCTTTCCTCTTTATCTGAAGATTGTACAGAAGATATTTAAATCAGTGCTTTACACAGTTATAAGTTGTATATTTCTATTTTGCTTATTCCGTTTTTTTTTTTTTTTTTCATAAAACTAAAACCTATTAGTTGAAGAACATTTGAAAAATAAAGAGAAATAGTAAATAAAAAATTTTAAAGTACCCCTCATCCTACCATTTAGTATAATTTTTCGATGGATTTCTTTCTGGTCTTTCCTGTTAATATATTTTTTTCATAAAATTTAATTACTGCCTTATATTGTACAACAATAGCTGACATTTTCTGAGTGCCTATTTCATAGCAGGCAGTGATCTAAGAGCTTTAAATGCGTTATCTACTTAGTGTTCACAGCAATCTTGAGGTAGTTATTTTCCAATGATGAATCTGAAACTTAGATTTTGCTCTATGTCAAAAAATTAGAAATTTAAGACATCTAGCTTGGGCAAGATGGCACAGACCTGTTTCTCCTCTTCCTCCCAACTAAATACAATGATAGACCCCAGAAATAATGTAAGAAACAGAAGGAGAAGTCTGAAACTTGGTAGGAAGAAGTCAAGATGGTTTAGGGTCTCAGGACTAAAGGACTGAAACAATGACAGAGCATCTCACATTCCCTCACCCATCAGGAGAGGCAGGCCTGGCCTTTCTTGATCTCTGAACTAGCAACTGAGGTCGCCTAGGGAGCCTGTTTCCTTTTTGGATTCAAATGGAAGCAAGCAAGCAGCCAGGGGAAATACTCTTCTTCCTTGCTGAGATGCCTTTTCCCAGTGTGAGATACCTGGGCTTCTGGGAAGTACCTGTTAGAAGGATCCCACTGCAACAAATAGTCCAGCTGAGTAGCTTCTTTATCTTCATGCACCTAAGACCGCCCTCTTCTGCCAAGAGATGAATAGGTGGTCAGGAAAGCCTCATGCAGTCTGTGGGCCTGAACATGACCATTCCTTCTACTGAGAGACACTGGGAATTAGGCCTGGGGATGTTCCCTTCCCTCCCTTAGGCAGCACCAGCAGGGACCAGTGGGAGCCCCTGTCAGAACCAGACAAGTGAAGCAGACCTAAAGAATGCTGCAAAGGGTCTGAAAATTAAGCTGGCCCTGGAACCATAGCCCACAAAAGTAGACTGGACCTGAATGCTAATCCTAAACAGGGTGACTGCCTAGACAGAAAATCAGCAAGGATGTAGAAGGTCTTAACAATACAATCAAGCAACAGGACTAAATTGGCATTTCTGGAAGACTTCACCCAGAAAAAACAGAATACATAGCCTTCCAAAGAATTCATGGGACATTCACCAAGATGGCGCACATCCTGGGTCATAGAGCACTTTTGAAAAACCAAACTCATGCAGAGTACACTCTCTGTTCGTATTGGAGTCTGTTAGGAATCAATAACAGAAAGACAACAGGAAAATCTGCAAACAGGTGAAAATGAAACAGTACACCATTAAATAATGCATGATTTAAAGAGGAAGTTTTAAAAGAAATAAAAATACATAAAACCGAAAACAAAAACAGAACATATCAAAATATGTGGGATGCAGGTAAAGAAGTTTCGAGAGAGAAATTTATGGCACTAAATTACTAAATTAAAAATGTTGAAAGGAGAGATAGAGAAAGATATTTCAATGGAAGCCTCCAGTGATTGTTTCCACCCTTCCATAGGATCACTAAATTGAACAACTACCCACAGAGAAAAGCATCTTCATAGAACCAAAAATCAGGTGAGCAATCACAGTGCCTCGTTTTAACATCACACCAAGGAAAGAGGCACTGAGGAGAGTAGGACAGATAGTCTTCGATCACCTAGGCTACCTTTCCCTCATCCCAAAAATATTATAACTGATAAACAAATTCATTATAGTTACAGTATACAAAATTAACATCCAAAAAGTAGCAGCATTTCTCTATGCTAACAACAAACTGAAAAAAAAAAAAAAAAATCAAGAAACAAATCCCATTTACAATAGCTACAAATAAATACTAGGAATTAAGTTAACCCAAGAAGTGAAAAAATCTCTATAATGAAAACTATAAAAATTTATACAAGAAATTGAAGAGGACACAAAAAAATGGAAAAATATTGCATGTTTGTAGATTTGAAGAATCAGTATGGTTCAAGTATCCATACTACACAGAAAAATCTATAGATTCAGTGCAGTCCCTATCAAAATAGCCATGACATTTTCACAGAAATAGAAAAACAATCCTAAAATTTATATAGAACCACAAAAAGCCCAGAATAGCCAAAGCTATCCTAAGCAAAAAGAGCATAACTTGAGGAATCACATTTACATGACTTGAAATTATGCTACAGAGCTATAGTAACCAGAATGGCATGATATGGGCATAAAAATTGACAAATTGACCAGTAGAACAGAATAGAAAACCTAGAAATAAATCTGCACACCTACAGTGAACTCACTTTTGACAAAGGTACCAGGAACATACATTGGGGACACTCTCTTCAATAAATGGTGCTGGGAAAGCTGGGTATCTACATACAGAAGAATGAAACTAAACCTCTATGTCTCATCGTATACAAAAATCAAATCAAAATGGATTAAAAACTTTAAGATGTGAAGCCTTTAAAACTACTAAACTACAAAACATTGGGGAAACTCTCCAGGATATTGGATGGGGTAAGGATTTCTTGGGTAATAATACCTTACAAGTTTGGCAAACAAAGCAAAAATGGACAAATGAGATCACACAGAGTCAAAAAAGCTTCTGCACAGCAAAGAAAACAATCAACGCAGCAAAGAGACAACTCACAGAGTGGGAGAAAATATTTGCAAACCATCCATCTGACAAGGAATTAATAACCAGAATATATAAGGAGTCCAAGCAACTCAATAGGAAAATATTTAATAATTTGATTAAAAAATGGGCAAAAGATCTGAATAGACATTTCTCAAAAGAATACATACAAATGGGAAACAGGTATATTAAACATCACTGATGATCAGAGAAATGCAAATCAAAATAATCAAATGAGATATTGTCTTATCCCAGTTAAAATGGCTTTTGTTTTAAAGACAGGCAGTAACAAATGCTGCCAAGAATGTGGAGAGAAGGGAATCCTCATGCACTATCGGTGGGGATATAAATTAGTGCACCCACCATGGAGAGCAGTTTGGAGGTTACTCAAAAAAGTAAAAATAAAGCTACTATACAATCCAGCAAACCCATTGCTAGGTATATACCTCAAAGAAACGATCAGTATACTGAAGAGGTAGCTGTACTCCTAAGTTTTTTGCAGCACTGTTCACAATAGCCAACATTTGGAAGCAACCTAAATGTCTTTCAGCAGATGAATGGATAAAGAAACTGTGGTGCATACATACAATGGAGTATATTCTGCCATATAGAAAAATGAGATCCTGTCATTTGCAACAACATGAATGGAACTGGAGGTCATTTTGTTAAGTGGAATAAGTCAGGCACAGAAAGACAAACTTCATGTGTTTTCACTCATTTTTGAGAGCTAAAAAAAAGGAAACAATTGAACTCATGGAGTTAGAGGGTAGAATAGTTCCCTGCGGATGGAAAAGGGTAGGGGGATGGGGCAAGTGGGGATGGCTAATGGGTGCAAAATATAGTTAGAATGAATAAGATCTAGTATTTCATAGTACAACAGGGTGACTAAAGTTAATGGTTTATTGTACGTTGAAAAATAACTAGAAGAGGCCTGGTGTGGTGGCTCACACCTGTAATCCCAACTACTCTGGAGGCTGAGGCAGGACAATCGCTTGAACCTGGGAGGCGGAGGTTGCAGGTAGCCAAGATCACACCACTGCACTCCAACCTGGGCAACAGAGTGAGACTCTGTCTCAAATAAATAAATAAATAAAAATAAAATAACTAGAAAAGTATAATTGATTGGATTGTTTGTAACACAAAGAAGGGATTAGTGCTTGAGGTGATGGATACTCACACCCCATTTACCCTGATGTGATTATTACACATTGTATGTCTGCATCACAATATCTCATGTATCCCAGGAATATTTACACTTACTGTATACTCAAAAATTAAAAAATATTAAAACATGAGGAAAGGTCTAATCAGTAATCTAAGTTACTACCACAAGACATTAGGAAAAGAAGAGCAAAATAAATCCAGAACAAGCAGAAAGAGATAATAAAAGCAAAAGTCAAAAAATTGAAAATAGGGAAACGGTAGAAAAAAATCAATGTATAAAAAATCTGGTCCTTTAAAAAAATCTTTAATAAAATTGACAAATCTCTAACAAAACAGAGAGAAAAGAAGGACACAAATCTGTGAATATCAAGAATGAAATAGGACAACAGTACAGATCCCAAAACCACCAAAGAGCTAATAAAGGACAAGATTATACCCACACATTTTCCAACTAAGAAGAAATGAGGCCACTTTGTCAAAAAGTGCAAACTACTAATACTCAACCAAGATGAAATAGATAATCTGAAGAGTCCTGTAACCATTAGGGACATTGAGAGAGGGTAGTAACTATGGTCACAACAAGACCAGGGGTCCTTATGGTGATAGAAACGTTTAGTGTATTGGTGTGTTGATGGACACAGGAACCCACACATGTGCTGACATTTTATTGAATTAAGTATACACACATACATATAAATATCAGTCAAACTGAGAAAATCTGAGTAAGATAATTGGATTATATCAATGTCTAAGAAATCCTGGTCCCAGTATCGTATTAAGGCTTTCAAAATGTTGCCATTGGGGATAACTCAGCAAACGGCACTTAGAATCTCTTTGTATTATATTCTATAACTTGCATGTGAACCTGTAATTATCTCAGTGAAATTTTCAATTAAAGAAAGCTAGCAGCTTGTTGCTTTAGGAATTGAACCCTGACCGTGTGATTCCAGAGCCCTTGTTCTCATTCACACATCTGCACCTCCATGTTATCCTGAGACATTGCACTCCTCGTAGTTTTACATGATCATATATAGATCATACTGTATGTAAATAGAAAAGTATGTTTGTATATAACTTTGTCTTTAACAGCAGTTATCAGTATTAGACACAGAATAGTTTTGTTTTCTGGTCCCCACTATCCCCCAACGCCTCCACCCTGTTCCTGTCTCATAGTTTGAAGTTTATCTGAAGTATTCACAGTTATAATCCCCAAAGACTCTTTAGATTCCATGTGGCATAAAACCAACATATTCTACTATTGAAATGGCCAGTATAGTTGCCAAATCCGATGTTTTCAGCTTACAGAAATGGCAATTTCATATGCCATTTCTTTTCATATGCTCAAAGAAATTACTTGAGCAAAATGGGGGATTTCTGGTTTAGGTCATAGGATCGAAGGAGTTGCTGGAGGGCACAAGAGAGCTCTAGTATCCTCAGAGTTGGGAGCCCAGGACACACTCTTTTTATTTTCATCTCAAATTTACTTCTTCCTGAATTTTGGCACATACTGCCTGCAGTGGAATCATTGGTGGTTTCCAGTATCATCTACCAGTCCTGCAGTCCAAAGGAAATAACTTCTCTGTTCCAGAATTTGTTTGAAAAGATCATAGGGAAGATTAGAATTTGCCTGTCTTGGATCACATGCTCAACACTCTTCCAGTCAGTGGGCAAGGGGCAGTGATTGGCCTGGTACAGGCAATGTGGACAGGGAGGCAGAGGTTATTGCTCTGTGAAGGGAGAAAGAGCTGGGAGAGGACAGAGGGGCAACCCAGACAGAGCTGTTAGAGCAGCTGCTGGGGGCAAGGAACTGCTGAATCCTGTGTCTGAGATTATCAAGGCAGAATATCTGAATTACAGTTAAATCATGAATATAAAAATAATTTTCAAAGTGTGCTTAATTGTTTAGTTTTTTAATTCAGCAGATTATTTTCTCCTCTGCTGAGGACAAGCAGTCTGTATTAGAGACTGTCGAAAGTATTTTACAAAAAGCATTTAAACAAGGAATAATTTTTGTAGACTTTTATATGTATTTTATTAGACAAATGTGTATTCTGCTACAAATTTATATAATCATTTTCCCCCCACTGTACTCAAGCTACTTAGATTGTTTGAAAGAAGGCTTTGGGTAATGGGTATTGGAAGGAATGGCTGATTGTTTTAATATGTCCTGTTGCATACAGGATGTATTTTTTTTGAAGAGTTAATAATGAAAATAGAAAGCAAGCATGTTCCCTCTGACTACATTACTTTCCTCGAAGCCATTAGTGTTTAAGTCAGATGTTGAACCTATGATATATAGATATTATTATATATTATATGTTACTATGTATTATATAATGTTACATATATACTTGAAAATAAAATTCTAAACAGAATAATGACTGTTGCATGGATTTATAATTGAGTCATTTACTATGCTACAGTCTGACTTGATAGCACATCAACACAGTAAGCTTTTGTTTGAACAATTCTGTTTCGTTTGTGAAATGGTAGTTGGAAGTATTGTCCACTGTTATGCAGCATGGTGTTTATGAAGACCTGTGTGGACTCTGCTTGGGTCCATTTCTAGGAAAAATATTGTCGCTGCCAATCAACTTTTGTGTTTCTTTTGCCAGAAAATGAAAAAAAGATGTGTGTTGCAAATTTTTGTTTACTGCCGGGATACTTAGAAGAATCTCAGCTCAGTGTCCAGATGTAGTAATCAGCTTTCTCATATGCAGTCATTCATTTATCCTCTTTTTTGATTCACTGCGAGTGTCTTACAGGAGCTTTCATTTGGTCTGCCTCCAGCCCTGTTGTAACAGTAGTACCGACACAACTCACCTGCATCCGTTTGTAATTTCTAATTAGTTTTTGAATCATAAATACTTGAGCCTCAAAGTAACCCTGTAAAGTATAAATAGAGATGACATTGTGTTTTTCCTTAAAAACAAACAAAACATAAACAGAAACGAGCCCAGATGAACTGAGTGTCAGTGTAGATTATAGACTTCACGAGGGCTGGGCTATATTTTGTTAGCTGTATCCCTCAATCCTAGTATAATGCTTGACAATAAATGTTTCAAGATGATTGATGTTGAATAAACTTGAAAAGTACTGAGCACCTCAGAACTTTGAAGAACACGGAAACACTTGTGTTGGCAGAAGACAGAAATATGCAGCCCCAAGAGACCGAAGGTAGCTCAAAGCAACCTGTCAGGAGCACATTTCTTTGAAGTCTGGTGTTTTATCTTAATAACCCATACAAATTTGAATTCTTCTTTATATTAGGAATGTTTGTTTTATCACAGAGATTGTTTTAAATGTGACTTATCATAAGATATTATGCTTTTGCCAAATACACTGTTTATCCTGAATGCCCTAGCATATCTTTAGAAGTATGTACTTGTATTGCTTTTGAGAAATACAAATGCCCAATTAATTACATTCTATTGATGTACTGTCTATATGCTGATGATATCCAAATTTATGTCTTTTATCTTCATCTCTGTGAATTTATCACTTTAGTTAATGGCAACTGTTTTTCCAGTTGATTGACAAAAAAAAAGTTCTAGGTCATCCTTGATGTTTTTTTTTTCTTTTATACTTTATATCCAGTTTATTGGAAAATACCATTGCCTTTCACTTGAGACTATATCGGCAATTTGGTTATTTTTAACCAGTCCTATGACTTTTACCAGTCTGCCACCATTCTCTCTTACCTGGATTCCTGCACTGGGCTTTTAGCTGGTCTGTGGATTGTCCCTTGACCCCCACAGCCCAGGCTCCATACAGCATTGGCGTGATCTTATAAACATGTCAGAGCATAGTGGCACCCCACTCAGCACTCTCCAATGGCCACCCATTTAAACAGAGTCAACTCATGTCTCCACTGCGCCTGGCAGAGCCCTGCAGAACCCACTCTGTGTCCTCCTCTCTTATTGCCCCTCCCCAACTCTGCTCTTCCAGCCTCTCTGTCCTCACTGTTCCTCCAGCCTACCCCAGTTGCTGCTGCTTCAGGGCTCTTAATTTGCTCTTCCCGAAGGTATCTAGATGGTTATCTCCTATGCTTTGAGTTTTTATTCAAAACATTTCAGTGAGATCTTCCCCATTCATTCCACCTAAAATTTCACACCAGTTTCTCACATTTTTTTTTTTTTTTTGGCACTTATCACATCTAACATACTATATATTTTATGTGGTGAAGATATTTAATGTCTTTCCCTCCCTCCTCCCCCACCCCCACCCCCAGTGCATCCCTAGGTTGCAAGCCTGATGAGGATAGGGGAGAAGGGCACCTGTTGTATAAGAGACCTGCCAGGAAATCTTAATCCTTATCTGTCTCTAGAGTTCTATTAGAATCCTTCCTTTTAACTCTCCCTGTTTTTCGTCAAGGGCAGGCGGTTGATCCCTAACAACCTCAAAAGTCTGCCTCTTGGCTTTAGGTTCTTAGACCAACTTTTCATCAAAAACACATCTGAGCTGCTTTCCATGGTCATCAGGGATAGAGCTTTTATTGAAGAAAGGAAAGACACTGTCTCCTCTCTGGTCACCTGTTTATTCCTGGGTTTCATAGGTGCATTTCAGTGAAACTCAGAGATCTCTGAGAACATTAACTAACTTTCCTCCTCTCCTGTCCTCTCCCCTCCCCTCCCCCCTCTTCCCCCCTCCCCCTTACCCCTTTTCCCCTTTCCTTTCCTTTTTCCTCTTTCTCCTTTCCTTTCCTTCCCTTTCTTTCCTCCTCCTCCTTCCTCTTCCCCTTCTCCTTCCCCTTCCCCTTTCCTTTTCCTAACAGAATCTCATTCTGTAGCCCAGGCTGGAATGCAGTGGCACAATCTTAGCTCACTTCAACCTCCACCTCCCAGGTCCTGGTTCAAGCAATTCGGCTTCAGCCTCCCAAGTAGTTGGGATTATAGGCACATCCCACCATGCCTAGCTAATTTTTGTGTTTTTAGTAGATATGGGGTTTTACCATGTTGGCCAGGCTGGTCTTGACCTTCTGACCCCCTGATCTGCCTGCCTTGGCCTCCTAAAGTTCTGGGATTACAGGCATGAGCCACTGTGCCCAGCCCAGAACATAAACTTTCTCATAAACACTGTTTTCCCTGTGGATAGACCACCCCTAAGGTGGTGGTGGTAGTGGTTGTTTCCCTAAATGGTACTTATGGGTCAGGTATGATTCCTGGCACATGGTAAATGCTCAGTAAATAATTTCTGAATCAAGACTGGGTCCCTAAATTTTAGTCTTATGGCTTAGTTTCTCCTTACATGGGTTATACTTGGTCTTCCCATTTTTACATTCTGAAGCTGCAGGAGATATTATTAGAGGCTAAGCTCACGTTTCCTTCCACAATACACTGTTTCTAACAAGCAAGCTAAATAAATTTCTCTGAATCTGGATTTATGCAAAATTTGTCATAAGGCTAGCCTTGTATTTGGAACATGTTTTTATAAGGAACCTGTAAGTCATGAATATTTCACTTTCTTTTCTAAGTTTTCTTTTCAAATGCACATTTGCTTTCATTTTCTTGTTAAAACGGATTGAGAAAGATTAATTTAACACAAATGCCAGTGGGGAAAAATACAGAGAAAATATGCCATCATAATAAATATTTTAGGCCTTGTTTTTCAACAACCCACAGCTATGTGTAAATAGTTAACCTGGGACAGAATGCAATGCCTTGTCTCTACAATATGGTGCCTCAAAGCTAGTGTTCACCTGGGAAATATAATTTGGATGTTTGGGAAACCGCATAGCACCCTAGTGAAAAATGCTTCCAAGTGCAAGACAGACTCTTTTATCTCCAAGGATTTCAGACCATATTCTATAGCTTCCAGAAATAACCAGCTATCATCAGCCTTGATCCCTATTTTTCAGATAACATTTTGTTTTCTATTTGTTCAAGTGAAACATGCTCACAGAAAGTACTTTGACCTATTCTTCCACAGGTTTTAAGTGTAAAAAGTTGTCTAGGCTTTTGTTCTCAGCCAAGATGGTCAACTAGCATAGACTACTGAGTTCCTAATACCATGTTAGCTATCAAGAAAGAATAAAAGGTAGAGGGACACATGGGTGCTAAGAACTAACAATGAAAACGCAAGAAGTCCCTTGAGAGACTGAAGTAGGCTTCAGCTTCTGTAGAGTGGTGAAGTGGACGGCTGCAGCCTGTGGAGGAGGCAGCCAGAGGTGCCTGGAGAGTCTGGAGGAAACTGGTTTTTAAAACTTTTTTTTTAAGTTACGATAAAGTATACATAATATAAAGCTTACCACTTTTAAGTGTACAGCTCAGTGGCACTAAGTACAATCACATTAAGTTCTGCTTTTGCCTCTTCTGTTGCCTTCCTTGAATTTTATTTCCAGCCAAACTGTCACTTACAAGCAAAGGTATAATAAATTTCTTCAGCTATGTAAAACCTCATAAAACTTTCCATATAAAGAGCCACACTGAAACATGCTGGGAGGAAATACTTAAATATGAAGGGAATAAATACATGAAAATAGGAGACATAAGGGGGATCAGATCTCCTGGCAAAATTCACTGATGTCTTGAAAAGGAAGGCTAAGACAAAAGAAAACAGAAAATGCATGCAAGTAACCCAGTGGTAAAATTCTAGATGTTATCATCATGATTGGTGGAGGGGAAACCACAGGGACCTGACAGTAGGGATGAAGAAACATACGATGGATATGCTGGGCAGAAATTCTGAAAATGAAAAACAAGAGGTGTAGCTTTTACACCAGCATAAAAAAATTTGATTTAGCTAATTAAGAAAGGGGAAGTGGGATGGAAAGAATAAAACAAAAAGAAAATACAGCAAATGGAAAATGTGTAAAAAAGCTGGAAAAGTTCAAGTATTGGAGTAATCACAATGTATGTTATGGATTATCCATTGTAAAGATAAATTCTCAGATGGGATGGAAAAACGGGATATAAAAATAGGTTATCTGTAAGAGACACACTTCAAAAGAAACACAGAGAAAAGTTGGAAATAAAACAATGGAAGAGAGAGTACATAAATATGAACCAACAGAAAGCAGTGGTAATTTAAATATATTATCAAAGACAAAGAGGAATGCTATATATTGATAAAGGGAATATGACAAGAAGATGTAACCATAAAAAAATGGTAATCTGAAATGTAACTTGAAAATGTATCAAGCAACATTTGACAGAATTGCAGAGAGATAAAAGCAACAGTTGCAGCTGAAATTTTTAACACATTGCTCTCAGAAACTAGTAAATCCTATAGTCAAAAAGCAAACAGAAGTGGAGAAAACCTGAAAAATATAATAAGCACGAGCTGTTAGGAATACACCTAAAACTGTGAACCTAAGAGGCAATGTGTAATTTTTAGCTCATTTAGAATGGTTATAAACTATGTATTATGTCACATAAGAAACCTCTATTTCTCAGAAATGAAAGCGATACAAATTACGTTCACTTAGTATAATGCAATGAAATAAATTGCTAATAAAATGATAGTTCCTTACTCCCAAAAAACCCCTTGTGGTTACAAATTAAATAACATATTTCTAAATAGCTATTGAATTAAAAAGAAAATGAAATTATGATATATTTAGAACAGAAAGACAGTGAAAACATGAAATTTCAGAATTGTAGGATACAGTTCAAGCAGTACTTAAAATGCCTTTATATACATTTATTAGGAAGCAAAGATTAAAAAAACACCAAAAAGTTGGTAAAAAGAACAAAGCAAAATCCAAGGAAACAAGATAGAAAAATAAAGGGAAGTACAGAAAGCAATGAAATACAGAATAATAATAATAACACTTGACATGATAGAGATGATTAAGAAAGTCAAAACTTGGTTCTTTGAAAAATAAGATAGACCTCTAACAGACAAAATGAAGAAAAGAGAAGCTAAAAATAAAATACAGGACAGGACAATGACAAAAAGGGAAATAGCTGTAGACCAAATAAATTTTCAAATGAGTGTATTGGAACAAATGTATTCTTAATAAATTTGGTGGAAAAGCTAAAATGAATAAATTCTCAGAAAAAATATGAAACAAAAATTATTAATTTTTTAGAAATATAGAACATGATTACACCAATACATTGTAAAGAAATGGAGAAAGTAGTCAAAAACTTTCCTCCCAGAAAGCACCTGGGAGAATTTTGGGTTGAGTTCTACTGAACTTTTAAGAAAGTCTGTTCTAGCCGGGCGCGGTGGCTCACGCCTGTAATCCCAGCACTTTTGGAGGCCAAGGCGGGTGGATTACGAGGTCAAGAGATCGAGACCATCCTGGTCAACACGGTGAAACCCCGTCTCTACTAAAACTACAAAAAATCAGCTGGGCCTGGTGGCGCGTGCCTGTAATCCCAGCTACTCAGGAGGCTGAGGCAGGAGAATTGCCTGAACCCAGGAGGCAGAGGTTGCGGTGAGCCGAGAT
>NW_016107397.1:9216051-9225581 GCF_001604975.1 Cebus imitator | reverse complement strand
TTTTTTGAATTAATCCAGAAAACAGTGAAGAGAAAGATGTTCAATAATTTTCTAAAGCTAATGAAACCTTGATTAGAGTACCTGTGAGTGTAATAGTGTACATTAAAAGAGTGAAGGCAAAAATGTGATTATGTTAATCAGTCATTGTTTACTTTGGGAGGCAAATCTGGATTTCCAAGCAGAAGGAGATATAATATAGGGGATCAGGTACTTTAAAAGTTGTAAGTGTGGGAGAAGCCGGTTTGGGCTGTGGGGTCCATGGTAAGATCACATGACAATCCAGGAGACAGAAGGTTGCTACTGCTGTCACTTTCATTACCTTTTTTTTAAGCAAACTCCACAAGGGGATAACTAGACACTGGAATGTAGAGTTGGGTCCAGCAAACACATCTCTCCTGTCTTGCTTTCCTCCATCCACTGTAGCAGGAAAATGGCCTCTATTTTTCCTCCCTCTTCCAGATGGTATGAGAAAACTAGTTGAAAGATCCTAAATTATATCCACAACCTTAGCTACAAAGAAATCTGGGAAATGTGGTTTTTATCTGTCAGACCTATTCAATAGAAAGAGATTGGAATGGAGTTTGAAAGATTCAGTATAAAGTATGTACCACACGAGCTCATTATTCTCTGCTGCTACTTAATATCGCATTTGTATTTTATGTCCTGAGCAATGCTATCTAGGAAGAAAGACAAGAGTCATATGTATCTAAAGGAATAGATAAAATTGTCATTACTTATAGAAAGTACGGTCATCTTAACAGAATTTAATAAATGGATTACTAGAACTAAAGAATACAATGACATTACTGTATATAAACAGTCATCTCTTGGTATCTGCAGGGGAGTGGTTCTGGAACCTTCCTCAGATACCGAAATTCACAGATGCTCAAATCCCTGACATAAAATGGCTTAGTATTTGCATATAACCTGTGCATATCCTCCTGTGTACTTTAAATCACATCTAGATAACTTATACTACTTGATATAATGTAAATGCTATGTAAGTAATTGTTACATTGTTTAGGGAATAATGACAAGAAAAAGAAGTCTGTGCATATGCAGTACAAATGCAGTTTTTTCTGAATATTTTCCATGCACGGTTGGTCAGATCCATAGATGTGGAACTGTCAGATACAGATATGATCAACTGTACATATGATCAAACTATGAGAATCAATTTATCTATTCTAGTAATATCCAATTAAAAATAAATAAAAACATACAATGCCACTCATAGTAACGAAAGCTATATAGTATCTATGAGTTAATCAAGAATGCACAAACTGTCTTCAGAGTAAAATTTAAAATGTTAATAAAAGATAAAGATTATGTGAGTAAACAGACTTTTTATTCTCTTGGAAGTAGTAGTAAAAAGGTGTCAGTTCTTCACAAAATCTTTAAACCCTAACATTTTTATTGTATGTTTTTGAGGAACTTGATAAACTTCTTAAAAACATAAAGCAATAGGGGGAAATTGATCCATTTGATTTTATCACAAATACAGATTTCTATTCAATGAAGGTATCTATAGACAGATGGACAGATGACAGAATGCAGAATGATGTATGCAATGTCCACAGCTTAGATTAACAGGAAATCTTTGTCTAGAACTGCGAGAAACTCCTGCCAAAAAAAAAAGTGATTGAAATCCAAGTAGAAAAATAAGAAATATGACCATGCCCTTCACACAAAAGTAAACGCAAAAGGCTAACCAGCATAGAAAGAAATCATGAAGCTCATTCTTACTGAGAGAAATGAAAATCAAAGCAGTAAAATGATATCCCTATTACACTAGCAAGAGTTCATCGAGAATGGCAGATACTAGTGGGGAAGTGTGAACCTAGGATGTCATGTACTGCTGGTGGGAATGTAGACTTGGCACCTATACTGGAGAACAGAAGTTCTTAAATTAGGCACAGAAATACGGATCCTACATTTATTCCCTTGGGTACGTATCTCAGGAACACTTTAGGTAATTGAATTAGGGATGTGCATGAGGTATAGTATCATTATGGCAAGAGGCCCTTCTTGGTAAGTATTTAAATTGTTAGGTTTTTTAAAAACACTGTAGCGAACATCTTTGGACTTATGATTTGGTTACTTTTCAGATTATCTACATAGGGAGAATATTGCTTTGCTGTTGATTAACTTTGCAACCTCAGGCAAGCATTTATCCTCTCTTTCTCAGCGGCTTCATGGGTTGTTGTGAGAATGAAATGGCTTCATACCTGTTACAGGATTAGAAGTGCTTGTAAGAATAAATGCTTAGTCAGTAGTTGCTATTATTATAGAATTATTCCTGAAGCACTGGGTTGAATGGTATGGACTTTTCAAAGGCTCATCTTATTTTGAATATTTATTGTGTGCTACTATGTGTCTTGGCATTTAGATAAAGTGTTCAAAAATCCTTGTCCTGATGCTACTAAACTACCACAGTAAGCACAGCGGGGGGGGGGGGGACAAAAGTAAACTAGGTTCACCATAGTCAGTGCTACAGATGAAGCTGCAGGTGGAGTTAATGGTAAATGTGTGTAGCTTTTGGGTCATCTGATACCTTTTCATTCTTTGTATCATTCCAGAAGTATCAGGAGGAGATGGTAAACCTTTGAGGGTTTTCTTTGGTTCCTAACCGAGTTGGGCAAGAGGGCTGTGCATTTGCTGGCTACATAACATTCTCCATGATTCTTTCATTTTATTTTCTACATTATTTATCTTTTATTTATTTATTTTTTTCTTCAACAGAGTCTTGCTCTGTTGCACAGACTGTAGTGCATTGGTGTGATCATAGCTCACTGCAGCCTTGAACTCATGAGCTCAAGTGGGCTGATCTTTCCACCTCAGCTTCCTGAGTAGCTGGGACCACAGGCATGTACTACCACACCCAGCTAACTTTTTGATTTGTTTTTTATTTTTTGCAGAGACGAGGTCTCGTATGTTGCCCAGACTGGCCTCAAACTCCTTAGCTCAAGCAATCATCCCACCTCATCCTCCCAAAGTGCTTGAATTATAGGCGTGAATCACTGTGCCTGACCTCCATGGTTCTTTTAACAATGGCCATTAAGAGATTTGTTGTTTGAACCAGTGACATTAGTGATAATGGATAAATACATGTAAGATATTAATTGTAGTCAGCTACTTTAGATAACCCTGATCTATATCTAATTTCCCAGCCTCCCTCCAGATGAAACTAATGTTCTTCTCAGTGTTCCCGTAGCTCTTTGTGCATCTGGTATAGCAATAATCACTGTTCTTCTTTATATTGTGGTATATGTGTATATTTTTTCTCACTAGATTTTAGTTTCTTCTGGCCAGAGACCATGGGTAATTCACCTCTGAATCCCTAAAATGGTTAACATTCAAGAAGTTTTTGTCAAATTGAATTCTGTCCTTCCCCCTTGGTATCTTTTTTGCTCTCTTCTGTGATATATTTAGAATGCCCCCAAAGTTATTGATCACTAGATTTTAGAGGACCTCAGACATGCTTCTCACTAGCCATGTGTGGTAAAGAGCAGACCCATGGCACACAGAGCCATTATAATTTATGACTCTTTCTTTGGTGACAGATAAATGTGGCTTTTGGCAGACTACCTGATTCAAAATGGTTTATTCTGAGTTGATGTCATCTTTGGGAGTACCTATAATGGATCTGATCACCAGATCCCTTGAGGCACCACACAAATTCCAACAAGTTTTGCCCCTCCCTAGGAGCATATATTTATTCAACATTGCTAATAAACAGAAAATATTTTCCTAAAGGAGTTATAGGCAAATTGATTTAGTATCTTTATTCACTATACAAATAAACATTTATTTTTTAGTTTAAATTTTCTTAATTTATTGCTGAATATTTAGTGTGGAATATATTTTTTTCTACTAACACATTACCATGAGTGATTCTTTGAGCCTTAATTTCCTCATGTGAAAAATTAATGCGTCTGTATTTTTTTATATTTACTCATTTAAAATTTTTATCTGCTTAGTTTTAAATGTTTTAAAATGTGTTTAAAGTTGGTGAAGAGAATACAAAAACAAATACTATATATAATAAGTTAGAAGTGAGAAAAACAAGGAAAAACAGAAATGGGCATTCAAACTAGAAGCAGAAGTAAGGCGAATAGAAAAATGCTGAGAGCCTGCTTCATCTGCCAGGACTGTGCATTATTTGAGTGATTTGCTCTCCAGCAACTAACAGAGAAAAGGAATCCCAGTCAGTTACCTGGTTCCCCAGGTTCATGAGATAAACTTTGAGAAGCACAGCTAATCATGGTGCTGGGAGGAGAAGGATATTTCTCTTGAGAAGTCTGTGGAGTAGAACACTGTGATTGAATGATCCCAGAGGCTCATTCATGGCCCCTCAGGCCTGGCAGTATTTGGAGATTCTCCGCTGCTGAGGCCAGGGTGTCTGTGCTCACGGTTCGTCACTGGTTTCTGCTTTACACTTCTTCAAGGCAAAATTTTCACTGTCAGCGTGAACTATGGAAGTGCTTGCAAGAGTAGACCCTCAGGAAGTGGTAGCCATGACTATAGAATTATTCCTAGAAATCAAAGCTCTGGGTTAATTGGTATGAATTTTTTTTAAGTCTCATCTTTGTTTGAATATTTATTGAATGCTACTAATGTGTTTTGGCTTTTGTTAACTTTTGGAGGAAAAATTTGACCTCAAACTTGTTAGAGTCTGTCCTTCGGGATACGCAGTTGGTACTTTGTCTACTATTATATGGTAAATGTGTCTACTTGGTGCAGCTCGTGTGTGATAAACTCCGTCTTCTTTTCCTCTACCACCTAGAGATCAAGAGTGTTTTTCTCTCACTTTGGCCTTGGGACCATTATTTTCTCTTACCACTCTTTTTTTTTTTTTTTTTAAACAAACCTGAATCACACAACAGCCCCATCATTTGAGAGAGGTGGGGACCCATTTCTCTGTGTTGCCACCAGCGTCCAGTTGATTTGGGCCAAGACTTGGACTGCATGTTTCCTGGCTTTTTAAGTATCCCTTAACTCAGTGGTTCCCTACCTTTTTGACACCAGGACTAGTTTCATGGAAGATAATTTTTCCACAGCCTGGGGGATAGGGAGGTGATGATTTTGGGAAGAAACTGTTTAGATCATCAGGCATTAGTTAGATTCTCATAAGGAACGTGCACCTTAGATTCTTGCACAGTTCAACAGTAGGGTTTGTGCTCCTATGAAAATCTAATGCCGCCTCCGACCTGACAGGAGTTGTTGCTCAGACAGGAGGAGTTGCTCAGACAGTAATGCTTGCTTGTCCAGTGCTCCCCTCCTCCTGTGCAGCCAGTTTCTAACAGGCTATGGACTGGTACCTGTCCACAGCCTGGGAGTTGGGGACCCCTGCCTTAACAAATGGATCCCTTTCCCCCAACTCTTCTCTGCCTCTTGCTGGATGAGGAGGTTTCCCATTTACTCCATTGCTCTTTCGAGAAAGTCTCTAATTCTGTCTTATCTGGAAATACTTCTTGTTTTCTAACGATAGGTTAATTTATAACAACATGATCATTAACTTATGTCACAATCACAGATGGCAGTGGCCTGGCCATATCCCGCAGTCTCGTGTAACGAGGCATGGGAGAGTTGGTGCAATTTACTGCACTGATGGGTCCCTAAAGGCATTTCAAGCTTTGCTCCACAAAGTACTCTCTTTTAGCACAAATTAATGTTCTTTATTTTGTTCAGTGACTTTTGTCAATATATAAATGCTTAGAATTTATTATAATCACAATTTGCTTGCTTACTTTTCACGCATGCTTCTTTAATCCAGGGTGATTTATGTGTTTACCAACTGTAGCATGAATTTTTCTGTCAGAATATGAACTGAGATGTTTGTACCTACAGTACACACATTTGTTTTACATCTTCTCAGAGAGCTAATACTTTGTTTTCCCAAAATATATTTATTTAATGAAATTAGGATCTTCATGTTGAGATGTTTATTTTTAAAAATTGACTTAAATTATGTTAACTAAGTCTATGTCATTTAATTTAATTTAGAGTTGACTTTCTGAAGTTGATAATTTACTTAAATGTAATAGCTGGACTGTGTATATTTAAAAAACTTATCCTAGATATTTGATATTACCAATCTATAAAATTTTGATTTTGATGTTATTATTATTGCTATCTTTGTTATTAAGAGAACAGGTTTTTAATTTTTACTTTCTTTTTGAGATGGGGTCTTACTCTGTCATACACAAGGGAGTGCAGCGGCACAATCATAGTTCACTGTAACCTCAAACTCCTGGGCTCAAGTGATCCTCCCGCCTCAGCTTCCCGAGTAGCTGGGACTATAGGCACATACCACCCTGCCTAACTAATTAAAAAAATATTTTTTTGTACAGACAGGGTCTTGCTGTGTTGCCCAAGCTGGTCTTGAACTCCTGAGGCCAAGTGATCTTCCTGCCTTAGCCTCCCAAAGTGTGAGATTATAAGTGTGAGCCACGGCATCTGGCCTGAAAGCAGCTTTTTGTTTTACAGTTTGTTCTAAGGGAATTCAAAACTCCATATTGTTTAAAAATTATTACTATTTGATCTAAAACCTTTTTAAAGTAATCAACTTTGAGTAATGGGAGGAGCTCACTGAATACAACATTCTTGGTAATCAGAGAATGGGATTATGTTTTTAACTTGGCTGAGCAGGTCTAGCATGAATTATGAGGAAGTGTAAAGTGACCTGTTTTCTTTATGTTGAATTAAATCTGCTGTCTGTATTTTAAAAGCTAATTGATATACTTCTACCTATCCTTTAAAAGACCATCAGTCATTCTCTCTTTCCATCCTATTTCTCTTACTTAAGTTACTCATTTGCTATCCTATTAGGAAAATTTTTAAAATCCACGTATTGAACGTGTAAGTACACAGGGTTACTTGGCTAACTACCAATGCTTAACTGTCAATGAAAGGACACTCTTTAAAATGAAGCTTTTAGATCGTCAGGAAATGACTAGTATATTTTATTCAACACCACAAATATCTATTGGGCACTTATGTTCAAAGTACTGTGGGTGATAGAACTAATGAGTCAGTAGTTTCTATCTGGAAGTAACTCACATTGTTTTTAAAAATTTTTTGGTCTATTTCTTTGTCAGATCTTTCATTTGTTTAATGGAATGTCATGAATTTTGGTGAAGTAAGATATTTTTAATTAATGGAAATTCTAGGCAGAAACACCTCAGTGAAGATTGAGAGCCTCTTTGGGATCAGGATCATCCAGCCCCTCAGAGGAAGAGTATGGAGATCATATTCACAATGGGTCCCAAGACCTGGGCTTGGTATAGGCATCATGTCTGACTGGGGGAATTTCCTGTAAACTGCACAGACCAATGACCATAGAGGAGAGGGCTGACATGTGCAAGAAAAAGCAAACATTAAGTGAGCCAAACATAAAAGTGCCTAGCAAATCATATCACCATGTGTGAGTTCAATGAATGGTGGCTTCTATTATTATTATTTTATTCTGATGAACTTCACTCAGTCAAGATAGACAACTATTCATTCAATCATCTATTCATCAAGTGCCTGTAACATGACAGGCGTGATACTAGGTATAGAGATTTAACTGTGAGCCAGGCCTTCCACCATTGCCGTCATAGGACTTTACCTTAGTGGGGGCTTCAGACAAGTATGTGAGCTAAACAGTTGAGTAAATGTAACCAT
This sequence comes from Cebus imitator, assembly GCF_001604975.1. Classification (NCBI taxonomy): domain Eukaryota; kingdom Metazoa; phylum Chordata; class Mammalia; order Primates; family Cebidae; genus Cebus; species Cebus imitator. The sequence continues at coordinate 9,217,913 of NW_016107397.1, read as the reverse complement.
GGTGAGGAATAGAGGGTGCTATTGAAATGCATTCCCCTGAAGAAGGGAAGAAGAGATTCATGGAAGAATTTCCACTGGAAGAGGTATTTCAGTGGAAGAGTAAGTAGGAATTGATTAGAATAGGAGGTGGAGGGAAAGGTAGACAGTGTTCCAGGCAGACGGAGCATCTACGGTGACCACCCAGAAGTGAGGGACAGGTCAAAGCCCCAGAAATTCCTTTATGCAGCCCAGGCCAAGCCAAGTGGGGCCTGGTGTGGGCTGTGCCCCTTAGCTTGCTATGCAAAAGTCTGGGCTTTATCCCAGAGCAGCGGGGTGCTATAGCTGAGTTTCAGATAGGGCCCTGATCTCATGAAATGCTTAGAAAGATGACCATGGTCTCAGAGTGGTGACTGTGCTGGGAGGGTGGAGGAAGAGCAGCAGAATCAAGGCATTGGTGGGACCATGGCTGGAACCGAGCAAGGCACTGACACTTTGACTTACACAGGCAAAAGAACACGAGTGACTCCACAGAGGCGGGGACGGTGGGGCCAGAGAGAGTCTCAGGGGGCTGAGCAGAGGACTCTACTCTGCTGGGCCAGTTTTGGGCTGATTTATCAACAGAAAAATGGGTGTATCTGTTTGTTGAAGGGCCCAGGGAAGACAGGCTTTGGGGAGCCACCGTTGCAGGCTGAGGACAACAGATGAAGCTGTCCACTGGGAAACCACAGCCTCCACATGCACAGCTTGGGAAGAAGTGAGTCACAGTCTTGTCAGTTACACCCAGCACCTGCTTAATGACCACTTCTTCCAGAGCCAGTCTTTGAATATGAAAAACAATAATCAAATGATCTTCTTCCCAGGAGTTGAGTCGGTAATCCTCATTAGCTCCAGGGCCAAAGCTAAAGCTAGAAAGCTGGAAGCTTTCTGGGAGCCAGGCTGCCTCCTGGCTGATGTGGCCACATAACATTGTGATTTCTAGTCTTCCTTTTCTAAGGTATGCTGAGAACCCTTGAAGCCCCCTGCCATTCTTCTGCTTTCCATTCCCTGCTTCCAGTGCTCATAAAAAAGAAAGAAGAAACTGAATGTGTAATTAGACCAAACCTAAGCACTATGTTTTGTGTCTTTTTCTGACAGGTTCATCAATTCTACAAGCATTTAGTAAATACTTACTAAAGGCAGGGCTATATTTTACATATCATTCTTTGTGAAGCTGCTGTTTTCACTTCAGTTCTGCAGATAGGGTGTGTGTTGAAGAATTCCTATAGTTTACTTTGATAATGTGGGTAGACTTCGCCTCTGCAGCTTTCCTTCCAGAGCAGACTAGACACATACCTGATTTGATTCTGTGCTGTGAAGTGGCTATTTCTACTGTTGTTAACTGATATCCGAACTGGCATTTAAGGTAACCAGTGGGGCCAGTGTGCTTGTTGCTGAAGTATATGAATGTGGGAAAATCTCCTGACCACCTCCCTATGCCCTTGGCTCTGGTCAGTGTTGGGTACAAGGTGCCTGCCATTTGCAAAACAACCTGTAATCCTACTCTGCATCACTCCCCTCCACCCACACATTCCATGCGGCTAAAGTAGTGTATAAAGTAGCTGATGCAGGCTGGGTGTGGTGGCTCATGCCTGTAATCCCAGCACTTTGGGAGGCTGAGGCAGGCGGATCATGAGGTCAGGAGATTGAGACCATCCTGGCCAACATGGTGAAACCCCGTCTCTACTAAAAATACAAAAAAATTAGCTGGGTGTGGTGGCACACGCCTGTAGTCTCAGCTACTTGGGAGGCTGAGGCAGGAGAATTGCTTGAACCCAGGAGGCGGAGATTGCAGTGAGCCGAGATCATGCCACTGTACTACAGCCTGGGCAACAGTAATAGACTCC
>NW_016107397.1:9204271-9216006 GCF_001604975.1 Cebus imitator | reverse complement strand
AAAAAAAAAACCGATGCAATACTGTACTGTTTGGCTTTGTGAAATTCAGAAGGAAAACGTTTCATTTAAAGTTGCAAAACAACTATTGAACCAAAGGCAGGAAAGAGGAAACACATGATAAAAGGTGACAGAAACTCTACTGAAATGAGCAAGTTAGCATTACAGGATTAAAAAGAGAAGTATCAATTTTACAAATTAATAACATGAAAGGCATTTTCTGTAAGTTGTAGAAAATGAGTGTGAGCTGTTGTGTGGAAGCCTCTTGGTAGCTGTGACGTGCAGGGTAGCCATGTCCTGAGTTACCCTTTCCACCCCGCTTCGAGTTGCTGGAATCATCACAGCTTACATTCCTGTGAAGCCTAAAGAATGCCTCCTTTGCCTCTTAAAATACAGATTCTTATGTTTAAGTTGACATCTGTCACCTGACTGCCATAATCAAATACCATAGACTGGATGGTTTAAGGCTGGGAAATCCAAGTGTCAGCTGGCCCACTTTCTAGTGACGGCTCCCTTCTTGGCTTGTGTAGGTGACTGCCTTCTTTCTGCATCCTCACATGGCCTTTGCTTGGTGCATGCAGTTGGGGAAAGAGAAAGCATGCACAAATTCTCTGGTGTCTCTTCTTGTAAGGACATGAATTCCGTCATGAGGGCCCCTCCCTTATGACCTCTTCTAACCCTAATTATAATGCCTCCCAAACATCCCATCTCCAAAGACCATCACTTGAGGGGTTAGGACATCAAATGGATGAATTTTGTGGGGACACAAACATCAGTCCTTAAGAACATTTAATTTGATACTTTCATTTAAGCTAAAAGAATACATTTTAACATTTTTTGGGTGGTGTGGGGGGACACCCACAGTGGCTGTGGAGAGTGCTTTTGGCTGGCTTTTGATTTTTCAGGATCAAGAACTATAGGTCTAGAGCGAAACAATACAGTTTCATTAAGAACTTCAAAGGGACTGTCTTTGTAAAGGCAGTAAGTCTGTTTAGAGAAAATTTGGGGGATCAGCTTATAAAGAGCATTCAAATTCTTCATTTTCTTTGTTCTCCCAGATTTATGGGAATGAAGTAGAGGCAGGCTTCCCGGTCTATCGTGTATCATTGAAACCAAAAACACGATAGTGTTTGTCTTGTTACAAACCAGGAGGCTGTAAATCTATTATTTATTTTTCATTAAAGGTGCAAGTTCCAGAGTGAGGCTCGTGAATAGCCCAGAGAAATAGGAGATGAAGCCTTTCATCTCTGCTCTATTCTTCCCCATGTGAGCTGGGTCACCAGTGATTCAATGGACGTCCTGCTCTTGTGAATATGTTTGTTTACCTGGACTATGTTCAAAAGGTAAAGAAAGGGAAAGATGAGGAAAATCACAAGCCTGGCTTTATATTTCAGATCTGGTTTCAAATTGTAATTAGAGAAAGCAACATTATTTTCAGCTCTCATCAAAGTTTTCCACTAAACCAGTTGTGCTTTGGATCTCTTACAGGACATTGTAAATAATGTAGAATAATAATGCTGTGCCATTCAGACTTCTGTTTCATGCTCATCACCCCCAAATAGGCTCCTTGGGGGTCACCATTGTTTATGGAGTTCTGACAGTGGCCACACCCAGGTGAAAGCTTCTGAAGTTACACTAAAATATTCTGTGTGACTCTGAGCTAGGTGGGGCTATCTGCAGGTGAGATAAGCTGTGTATTACCTGGTTAGAGAAAGCCTGTGTCTTTCTTGGGGGTGCACTCACGGGTGCTCAAAACATAGAGCAAAGAAGTCCCTGTTTGCAGCTGATGGCAGTGGTGCCAGTTAGAGATGTCTTGCTCCTTGATATGTTTGTCTTTTAAGAAACTGATTCAGTTCATAGGTACCCAGAAAATAACTGATATTTTTGGTTGTACTGTAGTAAATCTGCCAGTATTTTTAATTTCCTAGAAAAATGAAAGTCATAATAGATTCTGTCATTTTTCCAGTGTAGGCAAATTACCGATATCCACGTAACTTATGCATGGTGTGTATGTGGCTGTGTTTTGGCCTGTGTTGAGCCACGTGTACACATCAAGAAGTGTTTCTTAGTTTCTAGAAACAGGAGCTTCAACATTTTGTTCCTGATGCTTCCTTGATTCAGGAGGAAGGTACTTACTTGTAAATTATATACAGTGCGTAGTCTCTGCAAAGCAGAAGTCAGCTGCTATTTGCTGCAGCTGCTGTTTGCTGGGACAGCTTAAAACCTGTCCTTGAGAGTAGCAGCTTAGTTTCCTTGTGGCTGGTCGGGCACCTGAAGAAATAGTAGACTTTTGATGTGTATCCTTCGCACTTCCCATTGTCAATGGGCTTCCATCATTTTTCATCGATGCCCTTGCAGCCATATCCTGACATGACCTCTATGCCCAGTCCATGTTGCAAAAAGATGACAGCACACAAATCCCCCTGGAGCCTGGCCATGCTGGAGGATTTTACCTGTCTCTGGGCCCCATTCTAAATGAAATCCACACTCCTCCATCTGGAATCCCAGACTGACTTACTGCAAGACCATGATAGCCCATCTTTTTATTCCCTTTCCTTACACTACTCTACAAATCATCATATGGTCCCAGTAACAATGAGAATAGCTAATAACAGCACTCTGAGACTGATTCTGTTATTTACACCATTTTACAGACAAGATTTGAAACAGAGACTTGAAGAGATATGTATTTAAGGCCGAGGTTTTATGGCCCGAGAGTCATAGCATCAGAGTGGCCTAGGATGTCTGACTGTGGAAGTCTTCACCAAGACATGCTCCCTTTACTGTTGCCCTGGACTTCATGGGCTCCTGGAGGCTTTCATACCCTGCAGGAGTACTCCTTTCATGTTCTTCCCTCTTTCCTCATTGTGTCTGCCTCCATCTCAAGGGTAACCTTCTGTGCAGTAGGTCCATGATAGAACTCATGGACCATCATGGAACCTCCCTCTAGGTAATCCTCATGGAACTCACTTTTGCTTCTGCTCTTTATTGAACCTGGTCTGTGTCAGACACTGTGCTAGGTGCTGTCCATGTCTGTTAGGTTAAATTACAAGGAAATAAACTGAGAACTGAGTCCTGGAAGCCATGCTGTGAGGAAGGCATTTTCTGTGTTACTAATGAGGGCAGTGGCTTGCATTAAGCTTTTGTATGGTCATATTGTCCCTCAGCCATGTTAAAAGCTTCCCGAGGGCAGAAACTGTAACTTCCTCATCTCCCACATTGCCTGGCAACTCCTGTAATGTCCATACAACTTAGAGGCTTGCGGTGACTGCATTGCTGATTTGGTTTAAAGGAACCTGGAGCTCTTAGAGAAATGATCTAAAGGAGAAAGAGCTGAGAAACTGGTGAAATTTCTTTTTTCCACACAACTTAGAGTGGTGAGAGAGGTGGCAACATTTCTTTCTTTTCCTCCCCCTTTTTTTTTGTATTCATCTTATATATTTTTTCTAATTTGAATTACTTTTCCTATAAAAAAGGGGGCTTATGAAAGTAATGTCTCCTACTGAAACTATTCCAAAATTGGGAAGGAGGGACTCCTCCCAAACTCAGTTTATAAGGCAGCATCATCCTGATTCCCAAACCTGGCAGAGATGCACAAAAATAATCTTTAGGCCAATATCCTTGATGAGCATTGATGGAAATATCTTCAACAAAATACTTGCAAACCAAGTCCAGCAGCATATCAAAAAGAATCCACCATGATTAAGTAGGCTTTATCCCTGGGATGCAAGATTGATTCAACATATTCAAATCAGTAAATATGATTCATTACATAAACAGAACTAAAGACAAATCATGATTATCTCAATAGATGCAGAAAAGGCATTTGATAAAATTCAACATCTCTTCAAGTTAAAAACTCTCAACAAACTAGGTATTAAAGGAACTTACCTAAAAATAAGAGCCATCTATGACAGACCCACAGCCAACATCATGTTGAATGAGCAAAGCTGGAAGCATTCCCCTTGAAAAGTGGCAGAAGACAAAGATGCCCTCTCTCACCAATCCTATTCAACATAGTATTGGGAGTCCTGGCCAGTCCTGGTGGTGGAGAAAAGGGAACACTCATGCACTGTTGGTTGGAGTGTAAATTAGTTAAACCATTTGGAAAGCAGTGTGGCAATTCCCCAAAGAGCTAAAAACAGGCAAAAGAAAGAAAGGGAGGGAGGGAGGGAAGAAACAAAGAGACATCTAAATAGAGAGGACATCAGACTATCCTGTGTTTGCAGATGACATGATTCTATATTTAAAAATGAAAAAAACTAGGTGAAATCTGCCACACCCAGAGGTGCCTTGGGTGAGCCATCATTGGCCCAAAACCTTCAACTGATAAACAATTTCAGCAAAGTTTAAGGATACAAAAATCAGTGTGTAAAAATCGTTAGCATTCCTATACACCAACAACAGCCAAGCCAAGAGTCAAATAAGGAATGCAATTCATGATGGCCACACACATAATAAAAATAGCAAGGAATACAGCTAACGAGGGAGGTGAAAGATCTCTACAAGGAGAGTTACAAAACACTGTTCAAAGAAATCAGAGATGACACAACAAATAGAAAAATATTTCATGCTCATGGTTAGGAAGAATCAGTATCATTAAAATGGCCATACCACCCAAAGCAATATACAAATTCAATGCTATTCCTATCAAACTACCAAGGACATTCTTCACAAAACTAGAAATCACTATTTTAAAATTCACATGGAAACAAAAAAGAGCCTGAAAAGCCAAGGCAATCCTAAACAAAAAGGATGAAGCTGGAGGTATCATGTTACCTGACTTCAAATTATACTACAGGGCTACAGTAACTAGAACAGTATGGTACTTGTATAAAGACAGATGCTTAGACCAATGGAACAGAATACAGTACCCAGAAATAAGGCCATCACACCTACAACCATCTGATCTTTGACAAAGCTGACAAAAACGAGAAATGGGGAAAAGATTCCCTATTCAATAAATGGTGCTGGCATAACTGGCTAGCCATGTGCAGGAGACTTCCTTACACCATGTAAAAAAATCAACTTGATGGATTAAAGACTTAAATGTAAAGCCCAAAACTATAAAAACCCTAGAGGACAATACATGCGGTACCATTCTGGACTTAAGAACTGGTGGTAATTATATGATGAAGATGCTGAAAACAATTGGAACAAAAGCAAAAATTGACAAATAGCATCTACTTCAACTTAATAGCTTTCGCACAGCAGAAGAAACTGTCAACAGAGTATGCAGACAACTAGCAGAATGGAAGAAAATATTTGGTAACTACATATCTGACAAAGTTATATCAATTATCTATAAGGAACTTAAATTTACAAGAAAAAAAATCCTATTAAATAGTGGGCAAAGGACATGAATAGAAACTTTTCAAAAGAAGACATATATGCCGCCAACAAGCATATGACAAAAAGCTCAATATCACTGATCATTAGTGAAATGCAAATCAAAACTACAATGAGATACTATCTTACATTAGTCAGAATACTAAAAGTCAAAAAATAACAAATGTGGGCCAGGTTGTGGAGAAAATGAAACACTTATACACTGTTGTGAGGAGTGTAAATTAGTTAAACCATTGTGGAAAGAAGTGTGGTGATTCCTCAAAGAGCTAAAAACAATTACCATTCAACCCAGGAATCCTATTAATGGGTATATACCCAAAGGAATATAAATTGTTCTCCCATAAAGACACATGTACATATATGTTCATTGCAGCACTATTCACAATAGCAAAGGCATGGAAACAATGGTAGACTGGATAAAGAAAATGAGGTGCATATACGCCATGGAATACTATGCAGCCGTAACAAAGAATGAGATCATGTCCTTTGTAGGAACAGGGATGGAGCCTGAGGCTATCATCCTTAGCAAAGTAACACAGGAACAGATAACCAAATACTGCATGTTCTCATAAGTGGGAGCTAAAGGATGAGAACACATGGACACACAGAGGGGAACAACACACACGGGCTTACTTGAGGATGGAAACCTCCCTCAGGTAGGCCTCCCTCAGGTAGGTCTCCCTGAAGTAGGCCCCAGTGTCTGTTGTGGAGGGCGGAGGGTGGGAGGTGGGAAATGATCAGAAAAATAACTCTTGGGTACTAGGCTTAGTTTCTGAGTGACAATCTGTACCACAAACCCCGATTATATGAACTTACCTATATAACAAACCTGGACATGTAGCCCTGAACCTAAACTAAAATTAAAAAAAAAAAAGAAAAAGAAAAAAAGTACTATCAGGCTAGTCTGAGACTCCAGGGACTTAATTCCTCATTCTGAGTTTGCAAATAAAGGAAATAGAGTTCCCTTTCACATTCTCCAAGTAGCCTTTTGCCTTCCCCAGCACTCTCTCTCTCCCATATTTCCAACTTAGAATGTGGCAACAGCTTTATCATTAAGAATTTAGAGATGCTGAGTGGAAGAGAACTATGTATAGGAAAAGGTTTGGGGCAGATAACCAAGCAATTGCATACGTAGTGATCATGCATCTAGAACTCCGGTGTGCTGCAGACTGCGTTCCCAAGGTCCTTCCTTCCTTCCGTGACCCAGGTCTAGTCCTAAATGCAGAGGGTGGGGGTGGGGATGGGAGTAAAAGCATCTGGACAAAGAAACTCATGTTGGAGACCGGAGGTGTTGGTGTAAACACTCTGCTGGCCTCTGGCTGGTTCCTGCGGGTGGGTGCTGGCTGTAGCTGTGCAGGCCATGTAGCAGCTCAACCTTGTTTACAGCTCTCAGGCTAATGAGGATTATCATTTATGCCTGAGAGTATGTAAATTTGGCAGTTCCTGCTCTAAAATAACATTCCCCATCTTTCCAGGAGCAAACTGCTTTCTTAGTAAACAAATTTTCAGTTTATTATGTCATCAATTAGAAACTTTCCTCTTCTGGTGCCAAATAGCTCTTAAAGGTGAGTGATTCATAAAGGATGTTTTATTTACCTTGAACTCAGCTTCTGTTTGGAACAGTATTAGAACACAAGGAACATCAGTAAACCACTGCTGGAAATGTGTGAGGAGCGAAGGCATTGGAATCCCCTTCTGTATTTAGAACTTTAGAGGTTGCTTCTGTCCAGTTCATAGCACTGATTTCTGTATCATTCACTGAGTAACTATGAAGTACAAAGCCCTCTACTTGGGGAGTTACTTGAGATACAGAAATGAATAACATATAATCAGTCTCTGGTATCTGTGCTTCTACACTTTGGAGAAGGAAATAAAGCAAGTATGAATGTAAGAAGCAAGAGTCCCAGGTGCCCTCGGAGAGGCATGGTATGGGCAGGAAAACCACGTCCACCTGCCTGCAGGGTCCTATGAATGCCACTGAGAGTACGGTGTCTGCAACATAGAATTCATTTAGCCGTAGAAAGGTGGCAGGCATGTCAAGTGGAGGGAACAGTAGGCACAGAAGAAAGCGTGGGACCCTTGTGGAACAGAGAGGCTTAGTTTGCTTGGAGTGAAGGTCCTATATCAGCAGACCAGGAAGAAATAAGGCTGGAGTCCCCGGTTTGATGTCAGACTCCGCCCCCAGTCCATACCATTCCAGGAGGGAATTGAATGCCAATTAAGGTGCTAGGGAGAAGTGTTTGAAGTTTGTGCAGCAAGGGAAAGAAATCAATCTGAATAATTTTTCCCAAATAGACAAACTTATTTTGGGGTATTAGGTTAAAAGTTTCTGTGCTTATGTAAATTTGGGAATAAACAGGTCCTTGTTGTAAGACTTTTAGAGCCTTTAATATGCTTTGTGACTTTAGGAGAGGATATGTCATGCCATTTCCAAACATATTTGACCATGAAATCTAGATGAATACAAACCTAATGCACCTTTTAGGATTCCCTTGGCTTCTTCTTTCTTGCCTGGCATTCCCTGCCTAGTTTCACATCAAGCCTCATCCGTTTACAGCCTCACATGACCCCTCATTCTGGGCTCTATTCTGATTGACTTTTCCCTTCGTTTCTGGACTTGGATAAAATGCTGCAAACAGGGTAGCTAAGCAGCCACCAGGGGCTCTGTGGCACCATCTGGCAGTCCCCTGTGGGGGCAGCTCCTTGAGAGGTAAACCTTTATTGGTGGGAAACAGGAAGGAGCCTGGCCAGGTGGTTTCCCGTTCTTTCTTGGTCCACGGATTACTGCAAGGTGTGCTTTCTTCTGAGAACTTTTCAGAGAAGTCACACATGCTTGGGCATGTCCATGAAGTGAGCTGGTGTGTTTTGGGGTCTGTGCTCTTGCTAAAATTGGGGTGACCCATGACTTCACATTTTGAGGGATGCACTAGCTCACATTTTTCTTTGCTTCCTTTACCTGTTTCCCTACATCCTGCTGTCCTAGTTTTATACTTCCCAAATAAAGCGTCAGCATTTAATCCTTGCCTCAGCCTCTGCTTCCCGCAGGACCTGAGCAAAGATAGACTCTGACTGAGTGCTTGAGATGGGTGTTTCACAGACTTACTTTGGAAAATGGCTATGTAGGCTGAACTCAGACATCGAGCATTAAGAATGGCCAGTTTTGTAATAGACCAGACAAGAAATAGGGAGAGGAAACATCTAGTAGGCAGTTGATGAAGTGAATCAGAACTTGCAGTAAAGCTAGGGTAATGGATTTAAGAGTAGGTCTCATAGAGGTAATTGATAAAAGAATGAGCATATAGGCTGCATAAGTTGGGGGGATAGGTAGAAAAAAGATACCAGATGGCAACATTTAAGCATGGAAAGAGAGGAGGAGGAGCTCTTGATAGAGAAAGGACTGATGGTAGCTGGAGGCTTGGGGTACCAGGGCACAGAACGGCAAGAACCCTGAAGAGGAAGAATGTCATGAAGAAGAAATTGGTCAGGGCCCTGGATTCCTTAAGTACATGATCAGTGGTAATGGAGAACAGTGGGGCACACAGAGGGTATGCTGAGGAGTCTCTGAGAGAGTTTGGTAGGGGAGGGATGGGGCTGTGAAGGGCTGGGAGTTTGCTAGGGGAGGGAAGAAGGGTGATAGCTAGACAGTGTATCAGGGTTAAGCACAGTGTAAGAGATGAAACGGGGAAAAGTCTAAAAACAGGTATACCACTTTCACCTCTAAAGGTGTGGTGTAATTTTTATCAGTGAGGAATCTGTTTCTCCCATTTCCTGAGAAGGGAGAGAAAGGGGTTAGAAGATTGACATCTCAGGGCTTCTACCATTTCTTTGTTGCTAAAGGAAACACAGTATGTGGCTCTTTGTTTTAGCAAAACACTAATGAGCTTTAGGATATGCAAATATGGGCTGCAGAGCTGATTGAGTGGAAGAGAGCTATATTGCTTTGCTAAATAAAGGAAGATTTGCCTTTGCTGGTGGTACTGGCCTGTGAGAGAAGCAGGGAGGTATGTAGAGTCATTGGGGGAGAGAGAGCTGAGGGCTTCACCATTGCCTAACTCTCAGTGAAGTGTGCCATACCCAGAGGTGCCTTGGGTGGGAGGGAGGAAGAGAGAGGTAGGATTTAAGTCATACAAAAAGGGCTAAGTTACTGGGTCAACACAGACCTGCAAAAGAGCTCCCCCCTCCAGGCTAGGAGTTGTGAGTGGGAGGAAGTGCACCCAGTGAATGTGACCATGAGAATGTGTATTTTAGGAATTAACAAATTGAGGAAGGCTTGAAACTCCCCATGATATATAGAAATAGAGGACTAAAGCAATTTTGTTACTGTGTCTAAGGTCAGAATAACCTTAACTGTCATCTGGGTGTCATGTGGGATTTCTTCATGTTTTTGGGGCAAGGGGAAAGCAGTCACTGGAGACAGAAGCTGCCACTTCAGCTGCGAGGTGACAGTGCTGGAGCTGTTGTGAGAGCCAAAGTAATAAGAGTTCTGTAAGAGATTTTTTTTGTAACCATTGAGAGTGCATACAGAGTTAGCAGGCATTGTAGTGAAGCAGCAGCATAGTGCTAACTTGAGGAGGAGGAGGAAGGACCCTGGGCACAGTGCAGACATTTGTAGTTTGGGCTGAAGGCCTATCAGAGAGCAATTCTTGGGTATGTGTAAAAACCTTGTTGAAAGGGTCCAGAAACAGTGGCTAAGTCCTAGCAGAGAACTCTGCTGTGGACCTAGGGAAAAGGGAAGACCTAAGAATTCAGCAGTCAAATTGAGGCCTAAGAGGAGAAATTGAGGGAGTAGAGAAAGAAGGTGGCAAGGAAGAGTGGTCAGAGGGGATTTAGAGAGTTTGAGATTTTAAGCATTTGCTGGCTTTTATTAGTCAAGGTTCTCCAGAGAAGCAGTGTGTGTGTGTGTGTGTGTGTGTGTGTGTGTGTGTGTGTGTGTGTGTAGAGATTTATTAGGAGGTGTTGGCTTAAGTGATTATGGAGGCTGAGAAGGCCCATGATCTGTCAGCTGCAAAGCGGAGACGTAGGCAAGCTGGTGGAGTATTCAGGGGCCTGAGAGTCAGAGAGCCAAAGGTATAGATTCCAGTATGAGTCTAAAGGCCTAAGAACCAGAAGTGCCAAGTGCAGGAAAGATTGATGTCCCAGATCAAGCAATCAGGCAGTGAGAAGGCAGTGTGAATCCAACTTCCTCAGCTTTTTAAGTCCCCAATGGATTGGACGATGCCCACCTATGTTGGGGATGGCTGGCTGTTTTACTCAGTTCACCAATTCAAATGCTGATCTCTTCCAGAAATATCTTCACAGATACACCCAGAAATGATGTTTAATTAAGTATCTGGGCACCCATGGCCCAGTCAAGTTGATGAATAAAAATACACTGCCCTTGGAATTTCTTGGGTGTTATCCAGTTTTCCATGTGTAGATATCAGCTCTCCACATCTAAATTGTAACCTCCTCCAAGGCAGGGGCCAGATCTTCTCGTGTGTGTTCTCAGTAGCTGACACAATTGGCTTCCATGTACTAAATGTTCAGCAAAAATATGTTGGATGGGTCATTGATCCAATAAATTTATGTCTATGCTAATACAGGCTTGCTCTTGAAAAGCTGTGGGTAAATCAATTCTTTGTAAATTGAATCCTATTTCCAATACAGTAGGATTGTTCAGCATTTCAAGGAACACTAGATGAATCTTTTGTGAATTTAAGAGTCCTATATTCTGTCATTTTCATTTTACAGGTAAGGAAGCTGCGTTACAGGGAAATTAAGTGACTTATTACAAGCTGATTTATCAGTCAAATACAAGGTTTCTTCAAGCAAAGTATACCTATTACTTAGGTTGAGAGGGATTTGGTGAAAAGCCTAGCTATGGAATTTCTAACATTAGATTCATAACATCATATTTTCAGAAGCTTTTATTTTTAGTCTGTAGATATTAAGTTTCTTTACAACATTCTTTGGTCACATGCTAATGAATAAAGGCTGTGCTGAACTGTGTTGCAGTTTATGTCAGGTTAGAAACAAAAAATGAACAGACACAAAGTTTCTGGTTAAGAAAATTCACTTCAAGCCCCCTAGCTTCAAGTGTTTACAGGTATTGATCGACTTATGACCTATGCAACTTAACGACCATTCGACTTTATGACCACAATCGCTAGCCACAACTGCTCCGCGTCTGGCAGCGCAAACGTTGCCCAGCTGGGCGTACGACAGTGCGGACCAGCTTCCTGCAGCACTACCATCTCTGCGTGCACCATTTCAACTGTTATCCCAGACTCGGTACGGCAATTTGTGTTTTGTGTCTTGGATATTTTTCATCAAACCCCTCCCAAGATGTCTACCAAGAGGAAATTGTCTTTGTCTACGCCTCAGCCTGCCAAGAAGGAAAGAAAGGCCAT
>NW_016107397.1:9188862-9204261 GCF_001604975.1 Cebus imitator | reverse complement strand
TAAGCAGTACGAAGGAGGAAAGAAAGTGAATGTGATCGCACGTGATACGAAGTTATCACACTCAACTGTGTCAATGATTTTGAAAGATAAAGAATTCATGAAGCTGTGAAAGGTTCTGCACCCATGCGATCAACAGTTATAACAAAGCAATGAAGCGGGCCCATCCACGAAATGGAGAAATTGCTATATATTTGGATGGAAGATCAAATTCAAAAACGGCCAATAAAATGTTTCGTATATGTTTATATATTTTGATATGTTTTGCAATTGGGAAAATGTTTCCTATGGTATTTTTTACACCTGTATTTTGTATTTTTGTATGCACCTGTATTTTGTAATTTTGTATGTTTTGCAAATATTAAACCAGTTGTACTGGTAATGCAGTGTTTTACTTGAACCTGACGAATGTAAAAATAACAAAACAAAATGGTGTAGAGATGATACAAGTGGCATAAAATGAACAAAGAAAATTATGATATATAACAATAATGAAAGAAAATTATGATAAAATATGACTTAAAGACTTCTATAACATCATTTCACAGTACTGTACATATAGCCTACTCAACTTATGACCAAATTGTGTTACGACCGGTCTGTCGGAACCAACTGTGGTCGTAAGTCGAGCACTAGCTGTAGTTTTTCTTCTGTGAGGTGTGAGAGAGAGTGGTGAATGTGCCGGATAGGTGCCAGGTCATGGGATCCTGTAGGGTGTGTTCCTAGATTCATTGTTGAGGTGATAAAAGTCTCTTCTGTTAGTAGCTTAATGTTAAGTGTGAGAATGATGTTGGAAAAGATTTAGGGAGAACTTTTGGACACCTCACTCATGTACTTATTCATTTTAAATTGATCAGATTTATCAACATCTGTATTGGGTTGATTTAGTTTATCCTTGCTATGTTATAGAATAAAGTAATTTATTATATGTGAGAGAACTGAGAAAAGAGTGAAGGTATTTTGCATCACTACTTCGGATGATCCAAATAAAAGAATCAAAGTATGCATTTGATTTGTTCTCCTTTCTCTTTGTAGTCATTTTTATGTGTTTGGGCTTATCAAAAATGAGATAGAAGTTGTAACTTATAACAAAAGAAGCTTCTTTTTCATTTAGGATTTTAGTATCTGGACATGGAGCAGTGAATCAGATGTGGGGACAAGAGATAATTTGTATTGATATTAGATCAAAATTAGCTAATAGCTGTTTTACAGACATCAACTCAATTCTGCAACTCAGCCGGGAGAAATTATTACCCCAAATTATTACCCGTTTTTTAGAGATTTGTAAACTGATTTCACAGTTAATGTGGGCCTTTTGACATCAGTGCACAGACTCTTCCTGCTTACCAACACCACCTCCCCGATGCCTCCCCATGCCTTCTTTAGGTTTTATGTATATTACTGTTGGCTGTTGTGAGCACCATTTGTAGAAGATGTAGTAGTCCATTTCATACAGCATAAAGAAATACTCGAGACCGAATAATTTATAAAGAAAAGAGGTTTAATGGACTCACAGTTCCACATGGCTGGGGAGGCCTCACAATCATGGTGGAAGGCAAAGGAGAAGCAAACGCATGTTTTACATTGGGGCAGGCAAGAGAGTGTGTGCAGGTAAACTGCCCTTAATAAAACCATCAGATCTTTGAGGACTCACTATTATGAGAACAGCATGGGGTAAAAACCACCCCCATGATTCGAGTAACTCCCACTGGGTCCTTCATGACACATGGGAATTATGGCTACAATTCAAGATGAGATTTGGGTGGGGACACAGCCAAAGCATATCAGAAGTCAATTATATTATTTGCATAATACCCATACTGTTTGAGGAATAAGCAAAATAATAAGCAGTAACAAATGGAGTCTTGAGGTTATGCAGAGTTTGTGCTGTGCATGTAACAGTCTGCACTTGACCAGAGTCATGTGTTTCCTGAACTCCTTACAAGATGCTCGGCCAGGGTATACATGCAAGTTACAGTGATTGGAAAATTAGTTTTCCTATTAGCATAAATACAGATGTGTTGGGGGTAGATGATACACTTATGTAACAGACTTAGAAAATTGAAAACTAAAATTGGAATGTAAAGCTTGTAGCAGGTAGCCTCAGGCTGTGCTCTCAAGCTGTTGGGGGCACGTGTTCAGTTTCTTTAGGTTTCTTCAGTTTTCTGTTATGGATACTGGAATAAAAGTTGAATTTTAGTGAATTTAAAGCAAAGAAATGGATAGATTTCAACTTTTTATCTCATTTCCTGTTCCCCCCCCTTTTTTTTGCTTTTCTTTGAAGTGTAAATGAATAATGCTATAGAGGAAATATAATAGCCAAGGCAAATTATGGATAAATTGAAAAATCAAACCCTGCAGAACAAATATATTTTATTTTTACATGATACAACAAATTTAATAACATAAACTATACCAACAAGTGAATTGACAATTTAAGATATTTTGTTTAGCTTGTAAAAAATGAATGCTAATAAGTTAGAAATCACTAAATCACAGTAATTCCTTGCTTTATGAAACAGAAATCTATTAATTAAAATGAAAAGCCTAAAGATATTTTGGGGAAGATTCCAAATGTTATAACTATGTGTGGTATCCTCGAGTTCCTTTTAATATAATTCTCATCCTTAGCTGCACGTCTACTTCACAAGGGAAGCCTTAAAAATACTTATAATGGAGCCTCACTCCTGGACCTTCAGATTTAACTGGTCTGGAGTGAAGGCTGGGTAGCTTTTTATTTATTTATTTATTTTGAGACAGGGTCTTGCTCTGTCCTCAGGCTGGAGTGCAGTGGCATAATCACAGATCACTGTGGCTTTGACCTCCCAAGCTCAAGTGATCCTCCTGCTTCATCCTTCCAAGTCGCTGAGACTACAGGCATGTGTCACCACTTGTGGCTAATTTTTGTATTTTTTTTTTATAGCGATGGAGTTTTGCCATGTTGCCCAGGCTGGTACAGCATTTAAAAAAACTCCTCAGGAGATTCTAATGTGCAAAGTTAAGAACAACGGTTTATATTGTAATCCTTCTTTAATCTTGTTTACTTAATTGTTTAAAGGTAGATTCCTATATTTTAACATTTTAACTTTAAGGTTGTAATAGTCTGATGAAGGCAGCTCATATCAACCTGTAGGCAGTTCAAGGTGTTGACCTTTATCTTTAATGTTTATATGTGTCAGATGGCAGTTACTATAAGGATTATATTTTTCCTTTGCAGCATTATAATACTGAGTGCCAGGACCTAAGTTTTTGAAATGTTGCAGTAGCCCCTTTTTAAACTGCTCTGAGCCTGCTGGGCACAGCTTGACCTAGCTGTTAATTTAGTACTTTCATCAGATTGACCTGGGAAGGATCACTGGCCACGTAGGGGAGACCTTACAGTTATTAATTCCTGCCTGGATGTCCTTTACGTGTCTGCCCAGAGGTTTTGGCATTGGCCACGTTGTGAAAGTCATAAAATTAAAGAAATATTTTGCACTGGCTGTTCACACTGACATTCAGCAAAACAAACTGCAGTAATTGCTGGGGCTTCTTCTTTTGAAAGAACATATGACTGGTGTCTTTCTGGTTTATATGTGGGTAGAATTTGCTGTGGGTCTCCTGTGCATTGATGGGTGGAAAGTGTTAATGGTCACTATGGGGCCATGGCTGCTGGAAGCTGTTTATAATCTTTGCACTCATGTGGAGGTTGTGTGTTTGTGTGCAGAGGTGTTCATATATTGCTTTTGTTTGCATTTCAAACATGAAGCTCATTTTAAAAGTACTTGCAAAATTTATAAAGGGAGGAAAACCTTTAAATTAGTGATTCTCAAACTTTTTTGAGTGCATCAGGATTAGATACAGGAAACCTGGCCTGGTGTCTGATGCTTGAAAGGACTGGGCTCAATAAATTTCCACAAAAGGTGACTCTTCTTAGATGCCCTGATACAGATGACAAACAAGGCTATTGCTAGTTCAATAGAGAAACAAATGAATATATTTTTACCATTTGTGGAAATTACAGTTTTGAAACTAGGAAGCCCCATGTATCACTATCAGCTCTATTTTTGGAAGTAATGGAGGAAGTATTTCAACCTGATTACTGCCTGTGGAGTGAGGAATTTCTTAGTATTTGACTGACCACCTGCTGATACTTTATTTCTTTAGAGTTCCTCAAGTCATTATAAGAATCACCCAACAGTTTGAAATCAAAATGATGTCTTACTATAAAATGTCAGCTATCTATCGTAAAAGATTATGTGCCATTTAAAAATATAATTGCTGTTCTTCCCCCTCCCATACCTTACATTCAGATGTTTCAGAATAACAGAATCCCTGCAAAATGAGAAGAAACATTCAAGGTTCTAGCCTGTGCAAATTTCAGAAACCTCCTTCTACTTTTAAGTCTTTTAATAGTCCAGATAATTACCACTCTGCTCACTGCCCTTTTCTTTCTCTCTACCTGCTCGTTGTTCTTGCGACATTTTAATGATACTGTTTGTGTATTGCTGCTGATGAATTCTGCCCAGCAAAGGTTATTTATTTATTTTTCCCTGAGCTTGATTTTACCCTCTGTTTACTTATGTTGGTGTTCTGTTTCGTCCTGACTGCTACCACACATTCCTTTCCATGCCTTTGTATAATGCACAGCAGGCTGATGAAGTGTGGGGACTTGTGCTGTGGGAACCCTGCTTGGGTAAATGTCACCATTTTATATAAAGAACTTTGCTCCATCTTAGCAGCTCTAGAATCTGCTCAGATTGTGACAGCTTAAACATATGATCCAATTATTAGGAAGTCTGTGTTGTGTTGTGAAACACTAATCGTTTTTAATGCATTGCTGATTAATATGTGAAAGTGAAAACCAGCCAGTGGATAACCTATAGTCATTATCCCCCTGCCCTGTACAGGCTTGCAAGGCATTGGGCAGCTGAGGCGTGTACCTAGGACAAGATTACCCATCTGTGGAAAAGCATTGTTGATGTATGAACAAAACGAGTGTTGCAAGTGGAAATTAATGGAGGCACAGATGGGAATTTTGCCTATGTACTACTAATGGAGAACATATTTAACTTGGTGCAGTATCTTCAGTAAACTATGGTGTTAGGTACTATTTTAAGGAGCCTTATTCATCGTAAAGTTAATTTCTTGATATTAAGAACATATTTATGCAGTAACCCTTTTCTCAGCATCTCTGGAACTTTGAAAATTGGCCTTTTGTCTTATTTCTACATAGAAGCACTTTTCCTGTGCTTCTCTTTCTGGTGTAGGGCAAATGGAGCATTGGGACAAAGTGGGCCATTCCTGAAATCTCTTGCCCCTCAGGTCTGGAAATTATGTGATGCAGATGAGCTTCACCATGGGTCAGCTGCCCTATTCTGTGAACTTTGCTTTACTCAAAGACCTTGGTGGTTTGGAAGTGCTCAGCTCATCTTTGTAGACTTCTGATTGTTTTGGAACATCAATTAATTTGAAGAAAACTTTGAAAACAACTTTCCAAGATGTTTGTCTTTCCTGTTCTCATACTGCATTGACTAGCCTCAGCTAAGGACCTGGTCTAAAAGAGGCACCCATACTTACTGGGGAACTCTCTAGCTTTTAAGAATATATACTCAGGCTTCAATCAACTGATTGAAGATTCCCCTCCAGTCTCCCTTTCATTCCTCACGTTCATTGGTCACTGGTGACACCTTCAAACAAAAAGCTGTGTATTCTCAAGAGGGCATATGGCACAGTGGGTGAGAGCATAAACTCTTGAGACAGGTTTCAGGTTCTGGCTTTGCCTCTTTGCAGCTGTGTATTCTTCCTGAACCTCTCTATGCCTCTGTTTCCTCATTTGTAAAAGAATGAAGATAATAGCATTTACCATGCCTAGCATTAAGTGTTATTTCCTAAATATATCATCTTAACAGCTTTGTTGATATATAATTTACACCCATAGGATTCACCTTTTTTAAGTGCATAATTCAAGGCTTTTAATATGTTTAAGGAGTTGTGCAACAATCACCATCACCTAATTTTAGAACATCCCAAAAAGAAACCATGCACCTGCCAGGAGTCACTATCTTTTCCCTCCCTGCCCTGTTTCCCTATTTCCCAAGCCATCACTCATCTACTTTGTATATATTTGCCTAGTAGGGACATTTTTATTAATGTTATCATACATAGATGGTTTTTGCCACTGACTTTTCTCACTTAATGTAGTGTTTTCAAGGCTCATCCATGTTGTAACATGTATCAACATTTAATTCCTTTTTATTGCAGAATAATAAAGGGTGTGGATATACCATATTTTTGCTTATCCATTCATTTGGTAGATATTTGGATTGTTTCTACTTTTTGGCTATCATGAATAATGCTGCTATGAGCATGGATAATACAAGTTTTTGTGTGGATGGTATGTTTTCATTTCTCTTGAATGTATACCTAAGGGTGGAATTACTGGGTCATATAGTAACTTGCTGACATTTTGAGCAACTGCCAAACCATCTCCATTTTATATTGCCACCAGTCACGTATGAGGGTTTTGATTTCTCCACATCCTTGCCAACACTTGCTCTTGTTTGTCTTTTGGATTGTAGGCAATCTACTGGGTGGTTTGGGTGGCTTATCTCATTAATTGTGATTTTGATTTTAATTTTCCCAGTGAATAATGATGTCGAAACTTTTTCCTGTGCTTACTAACCTAAATATACTATTGATTATAAGAAAAATTGCTTACTGTTTTAGAGAGAATACTGATATGAGAACTATTAGTCCCTGCTTTTACTACAGTGGCAAGAGTGAGGTTAGTTTTAAAATCAAGCATACTTAAAGAATCATACCTGCATCTCATTAAAAGAAAATGTTAGTTCTAGATAAAGCTAAATCATCGTTAATACATAGGGTTTAATTGTTTTCCAAGTAGGTTTATGTGTAGAGCGCTCATTTTGTTTGGTTTGATCTCTATTTGCTATTATGTTTTAATTTAACAAAAATAGGTGACTGGTAATATGGAAAATACCTTTGTTGCCACCACAGTGAGTTCCAATTTGTTTTCAGCAACTCTTAAAAGATTGAAGTCAGATGCAGCCAATTTTCTCCCAATTGTGGTGTTTTTTTCACCTTGCCTGAAAAATGTGAGCTTTTCAGCTAGCTAATTAACAGTTTTTTCTGCCATATTGGTGACTTTATGATATTTTGCTTGTAAGAAGTTTTATATATATTCATTTTTATTCCTCTATTTACCTTATTCATTAAATGTTTCCTGCATTGAATATATATTAATAGCTACTGCATGGATTATCTTTGATTGCTTTTCTAATAATAACTATCTGGACTTTGCTTGGTCTTGGGTAAGAGGCATATTTGTATGTGTATTTTCTCATTCTTGAAACAGGAACAGAAAGTGTTCCCTGTGAAATATTTAACAATACCAGCACTACTGATAATATTTAATTATACAATAGTAATTCTATTTATTTTTAGTTTACATTCTGAATGTTGGGGCAGTGAGACAGAGTGACATGATTGTGGAAGCATTTATACGACAGGGGTTTGACCTTGACTCTACCACTTACTGTGTGACTTTGAATGAGTTACCTAACCACGCTGGCTCAGTGTTTTCACCGTCTAATGAGTATTTTTTTTTTTTAATGTAATACCATCTACCTGATGTGGTCATTGTGGGAACATTTCAGATAGTATTTATTAAAATATTTCCTCCTTGGTGTGAAGTAGATGCTCAGTAATTGTTAGAAAGCACAGGTTAAGTATCCTTTATCCAAAAATCCAAACTCCAAAATGCTCCAATGAGCATTTTATTTGTTGGTGCTCAAAAAGTTCCACATTTTGGAGCATTTCAGTCTGTAGTGCTAGGAGTAGTAACAGAAGCTGTCATCTTGCTGGCTCTTATGTCTGGTTGGGACTCATGAGAGTTAAATGGTAATAGGGGAATTGAAATTTGAGTAATAGGCAGTCTCTCTCCTTAGCACAATAATTGGTACAAAAGAATAAGTTTTTCAGTACCAGTGACACTTAGAATAGACCACAGTCATTGCAATAAAGTTGCTGGAGGCAGTGACTGAGAAAGGTGTGTCTCCATTTCTGCAACAATGGGTAGATGTCTGCTCTAAGGATTTTTAATTGAGGTAAAATTTATAGAAAGCCTATAAAGAATTTCATAGATGTTAAGTATATAAGCCAGTGAGTTTTGACAAATGCATAGACTTTGTAACCACCCCCTCATTCCAGATGGTGAACATCTCCATCACCCCTACAAGTTCCCTCATTAATCTCCAGTTAATCTTCCAATTAATCTCCATCCCTGTAAGCCATCCTTTTTCTGATTTCTTTTCAAATAGATAAATATGACCTGTGCTTGAATTTCATATGAAGGAAATCATACTATTAAAAGAAGAACTTCAGACAAAGTAAATTTAACAGAGTTTAATTGAGCAAAGACTAATTCTGGAATGGAAGGCCCACAGGATAGCCTAGTTCAGAGTGGCTAGGCTGCCACACCATCAGATTACATTATGAACAAAGGAAAGAGTAATAGAAGACAAAAGTGAGGTACAGGCACAGAAAGAGTGGAATTGGTTATAGCTTGGCATCTGCCTTATTTGAATACAGTTTGAACATTGGCCGCCTGTGACTGGCCAAAATGGATTGCTATAGGAGTAGGTTACAGTCTGTTTACATATCTTGTTTGAGTACAGTTCACTATGTACTGGGAAAACTTTTGGCCTAACTTAACAATTCTCCCCTTTTGGTCAGCTTCTCAATATTGACATCACTCTCAGCAACATAAAGAGACTTAATTTGGTCTCAAACCCCA
Source organism: Cebus imitator (assembly GCF_001604975.1). Taxonomy (NCBI): domain Eukaryota; kingdom Metazoa; phylum Chordata; class Mammalia; order Primates; family Cebidae; genus Cebus; species Cebus imitator. The sequence continues at coordinate 9,195,467 of NW_016107397.1, read as the reverse complement.
CTGGGAAAAAGCAGAGCAGTGGGTTTTATAAGGTGGAAACAGGAAACAGAACACCAGGGGGAAAGGAAAATACCTATTGGTTACTTCAGGCTGCTTTTTCATAAGCCTTAGAGAGAACTACCTTATTATACTGGAGTCTCCCATTTTTAGGAGGAAAACAACTTGCTCTATTCTGAGATCTGTCTGCTTCCTTACAGTCTTAGTTTGGTTAGGTCACATTTAGCTTAGTGACTTCATTTTGGTGTGGTCTGGTCTGTTGGGTCCTAGGGCGGGGGTTCAGTCTGGAGCAATGGCCTTCCGTAGTTTTTTTTTGACAATACAATATGGACAGCTTTGTTTTTGACTTTTTCACTCATCGAAATGTCTGTGAGATTCTTCCGTGGTTCTGAGGTTGTCAGTTTGTTTTTTTCTTTTTAATGTACATCTCTGCTGTTTACCATTTAGGGTACTATAAATAATATAACTTTGATTATTTATGAAAAATTACTAGTGTGGATATATGCTTATATGTTTTTTTCCTCTTTGGGGAAATATCTAGGCCTGGAATTTCTGGATCATTGTGTAGATATTTAATTTTATAATAAATTGTCAAGACTTTTTCTAAAGTTGTTGTACCATTTTTACATGTTACTAGTAATGTATGAGTTGCAGTTGCTACACCTATTTGCCTATGTTTAGTGTTGTTTGTATTTTTCACTTTAGCCACTTTCAGTTTCTGATGTCAAATGATGTTGAGAACCTTCCCATGCGCCTGTGGGGTATTTGTAGATCCTTCTTTAGGAAGTATATGTTCAAGCCTTTTGCTCATTTTATTTATGTATTTCCATTTGTCTTTTCTATCATAAGTAGGCATTATTTATAGAATCTGGATATAAATTCTTACAAGAAATGCATTATCAGATTTCTTACTCTATGGCTTTATTATGCATCTCACTCAACAGTGTATTTGTTCTAAATTAAGCTTTTTAAAAAAAAATTTTGGGATCATGGTGGACTCCAATGCAATTGTTAGAAGTAATACACAGAGATCCCATATACCCGTGTAGACTCTCCCAGTGGTAATATATTACAAGAGTATAATACAATATCACAGCCAGGGCACCAGCATCAGGGCATTCAAGACCAGAACATTTCCATCAGCACAAGGTCCCTGTGTTGCCCTTTAATTGTCATACCTACCTCATTTCCCTTGCCCCCATCCCTGGCCTTGGCAAACACACTAATCCCTTCTCTATTTCTATATTTTTGTCATTTCAAGAATGTTATATAAAAGGAATCACACTATATGTGACCTTTTGGGATCACATTTTTGTCACTCAGCAAAATTCACTGCAAATATATGGAGGTTATTGCAGGTATCAATAGTTGGTTCCATTTTACTACTGAGTAGTAAACTATGGTGTGGACGTATGACAATTTGTATACCATTCACATTTTGAAGGACATCTGAGTTCTGTATTTAGCTTTTGGCTGCCATGACTAAAGCTGTTATCTAGGAAGGTTTCCATGTGAACATATATCTTCATTTCTTTGGGATAAGTGCCCAAGAGTACAGTTGCTGGGTTGCATGGTAGTTGCATGCTTACTTTTATCAGAAACTGCCAATCTTGTTTCCAGCCTGTCCGTAATACTCTACATAGCCACCAGCAATGTGGGACTAATCCAATTTTTTTTTTTTTTTTTTTACATCCTCACCAGCATCTGGTGTTCTTGCTATTTTTTACTGTAGCCATTCCTCATGGTGGTTTAATTTGTGATTCTTTAATGGTTAATGATATTGAACATCTTTTCATGTGCTGATTTGCCATCTGTAGGTGCTCTTCAGTGAAATGTCTGCTTATATCTTCTGCCCATTTTCTATTTGCATTATTTGTTTTATGCTACTGATTTGTGAGGATTCTTTGTATATTCTAGATGCTAGTTCTTTTTCAGATACTGTGGTTTGCCTGTCTTTTCTCCTGATTTGTCCTTGTCTTTTCAGCCTCTCCATAGTGTTTTGAAGAGCAGAAGTTTTTAATATTGATAAGGTTTCATCTATCATTTTTCTTTTTTGCATCATGTTTTTGATGTCAGGTCTAAGAGACTTTGCCTGGTCCTACATTATAAATATTTTCTGCCATTTTTTTTTTTGAGATGTTTTATGGTTCTATGCTTAAGTTCATGATCCATTTTGATTTAATTGATATAGAAGGTATGAAGATTAGGTAAATGTTTAATTTTTTGCCTTCTAGATATTCCGTTGTACAGCATCATTTGTTTAAAAGTCTGTCTCTCCTCCACTGAATTTGTTTTTCACTTTTCTCAAAAGTCACTTGGCTGTCCTTCTGTTGTTTTCCAGCTCTCCATTTTATGTCTTTGATCCCTCTACGAATGCCATACTTTATTATTTATATTTATTTATTACTGTTAGATAGTAACCTGGAAATTAAGAAGAGAAGTTCCTCATATTTTATTATTTTGCAAAATTGTTTTAGATATTCTAGTTCCTTTTTTCATATTATGTTTAGAATAATCTTATATATATCTATAATGAAATGTGCTGGTATTTGGACAACAATTGCATTAAACCTGTGTGTCTGGTGGTATAGGTTTTATATTTTTACTATGTTGAGTCTTTCATTCTATGAACATAGTATGTCTCCTCATTTAATTCTGTCTTTTTGATTTCTGTTACCAGCATTTTATAATTTTCAGCATATGGGTTATAATTTTTAAAGTTTATACCTAAGTATTTCATTTTCTTCGGAGTGATTGTGAATGGTATTACATATTTCACTTTGGTTTCTACATGGTTATTATTTATAGAAATATGATTGATTTTTTGTGTGTTGATCTTGTTTAACTCGTTAGTTCTAGAAGGGGTGCATGTGTGTGTGCTTAGCTTCTTTGGGATTTCCTACATAGACAATAACATCATCTACAAATAATAACAATTTTAGTTCTTTTCTTCCAGTATGTACATCTTTTACTTATTTTTATTCAGTGGTGAAGTCTTTCTATACTATGTTGAATAGGAGTGATTAAAGCAGACATCCTTGATTCATTACCAAGTTTAGGGAAAAATTATTTTGGCTTTAACTGTTAAGTATGATATTATATGTAGTTTTTAAAAAACTTCTTAAATAAGATTGAGAAAATTCCTCTCTATTCCTAGTTTGGTGAGTGTTTTTTTTTTTGTTTTTTTTTTTCAATCATGAATGTTGGATATTTGTCAAATGTTTTTTCTGCCTCAATTGATAGCTCACCTAATTTTTTTCTTTATCCCATTGATATGGCAGATTACATTTTTTTTTTCTGAATGTTGAACCAGCCTTACATACCTAGAAGATATTCCACTTAGTTGTGTATAAATTATTTTAATACATTACTGGATTTGATTTGCAAATATTTTGTTGAAGATTTTTGGGTCTAAGTTTATGAGAGATACTGGTGTAAAGTTTACTTTTTTGTATTCTTTTTCAGAATTTTCTATCAGGGTAATAATAGCCTCTAAGAAATGAATTGGAAACTGTTTCCTTCTCTTCTATTTTCTGGACAAAATTGTGTACATTGGTGTTAATTCTTCTTTAATGTTTTGTAGAATTCACCAGTGAAATCATCTGGATCTGGAGAATTTTTACTGAGAGCTTTTATTTTATAAATTCAATTTCTTTAATTGGTTATGGTTCAGACTCTCTATTAATATTTTATTTTGGCTGAACATTAATAGTTTATAGTTCTCCAGGAATGGGTTTAGATTTTTTTAGGTTGTTAGATTTGTAAGTTTAAAGTTGTTCACAGTATTTTTTTTTTTTAATGACTTCAAGATCTGCTATGATATCATTGTTGGTGTTGAAGATTTGTGTCTTCCCTCTTTTTGTTTCTTTTAGTCTTGCTAGAGGTTTATCATTTTTTTTTCTCAAAGAGCCAGATTTCTTATCATTTTATTTTTTGTATTTTCTCTCTTTCTTTTTGATTCTGCTCTTACCTTTATTATTTTATTTCTTTAAATTTATTTTAATTTTCTTTTCCTTTTTTGAGGTAGGAAGGTGGGTTATTGATTTTAGGCTTTTTCTCATTCTTAGTGCTATAAATTTTCCTCTCAACACTTCTTTAGCTGCATCTCACACATATTTTTATATGTTATATTTTCATTTGTACTGTTTTATATATTTTTTATTTAATTCCAGACTTTTTCTTTGACTTGTGTATTTTTAAAAATTGTGTTGTTCAGTTTCCAGGTCTTTGGAGATTTTCCTGTTGACTTTTGGTTTTGTTTTCTAGTTTTATTCTATTAGTACTATGGCCAGAGGATATACTCTGTATAAATTTAAATTTGTTCAGGTTTGTTTACTAGACCAGGATGTATTCTATCTTTATTAGTGGTCTGTAAGCACTTGAGGAAAAAAATAAAATAAGACACACACACACACTAGGTGTGATGTCTACTGTATAATGTAATTTTTTTCTCACCTTGTGATATTGGCATTTGAAAGAACAGTTAAATAATTCAAAGGGATATATTGTGGAATTTTAGACTGTCAGGAAAGTTTACTGTAGAATTATGCCTGTAAGGAGAAAGCATACATAGCTCACTGCTTATAAGATTGTTTTATGCTTTGAAGAAATAATGTTACTTAAGGAAAAATATTGTCAAGGAAAAAATGCCCACAATTGTCAGTGAACTGTTGAGTCTCATTTACTTAATTGCTCAGGCATGCAAGGCCTTCCTGTTTACTAATAATGTTTACTTTTCCTTCTTATTGGGAAGGAAACTAAAGTACAGCTTAATGGTTAAAAATTATGCATCTAGATTATTGATTCCATTATATATTTAGACAGTACGTTTTTCTTTCTTGAATAATAGAAATGTCAGCCACTATTTAATTTTCCTTTTTTTTTCCAGAGTAATTTTCACTAAATCTGATTACATAATTAGATTTGACATACCAACTGGGTATACTTGATAAGAAAATGAGAATTAAAATGTTTCAGAGTAAAATTATTTAAGAACTCTTGCAAATCTTTAGATAATCAAGATGATTGCTATTTTTGGCTTTGTTTTAAAAATAATCTACTGGGATATTTAAATTTTAACTTCTCATCAAATTAAGTTGTTTTAGTTTACTTAACCTGTATGTTTCATGTTTTTGACAAAAGTTTATTTTTTTAAATAAAATTTATGATTTGGAATTATCCAATTATCTAATTCCAGATGTTAATTTTGAAAGATATTAATTTCCAAAGTGTTAATTTTGCACTTTTGTGAAAATCACATATACTGCATGAATCTTAACTGCTAATTTAATAGCTGCTCTATGTGGATGTCTAATGGATATTTCAAACATCATAAGTTCAACACTGAGCTCTTGTTCTTTTCATCTGAGCCAGCTCCTTCCATCACGAGTTACCATTTCAGAAAATGACAACTACGTCTTTCTATTTTTTCGGGCCAGAAATCTTGGTTTGGTCATTGATTCTTCTTTTTCTCTTATGTTTCACCTTACATCTCTAAATTCTACCATAGACCCCAGGTCTCATCACCTATTGCCACTTTTACTGCAAACAGTTTACCAAATGACCATCATTTATTGTCTGGAATAACAAAGTGACCTCCTGAGTGGTCTCCCAGCTTCAGCCCTTGTAGCCTAATCCCAGCAGAGTTGAGTGTGGAGTGAGCAGTGAGCCAGTGAAGTCAGAACGTATCACACTTTGCTCAACATTCTCCACTGGCTTCCCTTAGAAGCCCAGAGCCCTTTAGACTTCTCCCTCTTACTTTTTACCCTCATGTATCCGCACCCCCCATTCACTGCACTTCAACCACCCTGGTCTCCCTACTGGTCTTAGAACACACTGGACTGACTCCCACATCAGCGACTTTGTACTTGCTTTTCTTGCTGTCAGGATGCCTGAGTGCATGACTCCCTCCCTCAGCTCCTTCCCTTTCTTGCTCAGATGTTTCCTTCTCAACAAGGCCTTTATTTTTTTCTTTTTATTGTACTTTAGGTTATGGGGTACATGTGCAGATCATGCAGGATTGTTGCATAGGCACATAAATGACAATGTGGTTTGTTGCCTCCATCCCCCCATCACCTATATCTGGCATTTCTCCCCATGTTATCCCTCCTCAACCTCCCCACACCCCACTGTCCCTCCCCTGGCTTCACCAAACAGACCCAGTGTGTGATGCTGTCCTCCCTGTGTCCATGTGTTCTCATTGTTCATCACCCACCTATGAGTGAGAATATGCAGTGTTTGATTTTCTGTTCTGTGTCAGTTTGCTGAGAATGATGGTTTCCAGATTCATCCATGTCCCTACAAAGGACATGAACTTATTTTTTATGGCTGCATAGTATTCCATGGTGTATAAATGCCACATTTTCCTTGTCCAGTCTATCATAGATGGCATTTGGATTTGTTCCAGGTCTTTCTTATTGTAAACAGTGCCACAATGCACATACGTGTGCATGTGTCTTTATAATAGAGCAATTTATAATCCTTTGGGTATATACCCAGTAATGGGATTGATGGGTCAAATGGAGTTTCTGTTTCTAGGTCCTTGAGGAAGCACCACACTGTCTTCCACAATGATTGAATTAATTTACACTCCCACCAACAGTGTAAAA
>NW_016107397.1:9187173-9188557 GCF_001604975.1 Cebus imitator | reverse complement strand
ATCCAGCATTTCTCCCCATGTTATCCCTCCCCACCACACCCCCTCCCTGCTGTCCCTCCCCTCCCCTCCCCTCCACCCCACAACCTAGCCCTGTGAATGTTGCACCCTTCCCTGTGCCCAAGTGTTCTCATTGTTCATCACCGGCCTATGAGTGAAAACATGAGGTGTTTGGTTTTCTGCTCCTGTGTTGGTTTGCTGAGGATGTTGGTTTCTAGGTTCATCCATGTCTGTACAAAGGACACGAACTTATTGTTTTTTATGGCTGCATACATATATGTGCCACATTTTTTTGTTCAGTCTGTCATCGATGGGCATTTGGGTTGGTTCCAGGTCTTTGCTATTGTAGACAGCTCTTCTTGTTGCATTGATCATTTTACCATTATGCGATGCCCTTCTTTGTCTCTTTTGGGCTTTGTTGATTTAAAGTCCGTTTTATCAGAGACTAGGATTGCTATCCCTGCTTTTTTTTGCTCTCCATTTACCTGGTAAATCTTCTTCCATCCCTTCATTTTGAGTGTATGTGAATCTTTGCATGTGAGATGGGTCTCCTGAATACAGCACACCGATGGGTCTTGACTTTTTATCCAGTTTGCCAGTCTGTGTCTTTTGATTGGGGCGTTTAGGCCATTTAGAGCAATAGACAGTTAATATTGTTATGTTTGAATTTGATCCCACCATTTTGTTACTGGCTGGTTGTTTTGCCCGTTAGTTGATGTGGCTTCTTCAATTCATCATTGTTCTTTACCATTTGGTACGTTTTGCAGTGACTGGTACTGGTTGTTCTTTCCCTGTTTAGTATTTCCTTCAGTAGCTCTTGTAAGGCAGGTCTTGTAGTGATGAAATCTCTCAGCAATTGCTTGTCCGTAAAGGGTTTTATTTCTCCTTCACTTATGAAGCTTAGTTTGGCTGGATATGAAATTCTGGGTTGAAAGTTATTTTCTTTAAGGATGTTGAATATTGGCCCCCACTCCCTTCTAGCTTGAAGGATTTCTGCCAAGAGATCCACTGTGAGTCTGATGGTCTTTCCTTTGTAGGTGACTCGACCTTTCTATCTGGCTGCCCTTAGGATTTTTTCCTTCATTTCAACCCTGGTGAATCTGACAACTATGTGCCTTGGGGTTGCTCTTCTTGAGAAATATCTTTGTGGTGGTCTCTGTATTTCTTGGATTTGAATGTTGACCTGCCTTGTTAGGTTGGGAAAGTCCTCTTGGATAATATCTTGAAGAGTGTTTTTCAACTTGGATTCATTCTCCCCGTCACATTCAGGTATGCCAATTGAGCGTAGATTAGGTCTTTTCACATAATTCCCTAGTTCTTGGAGGCTTTGTTCATTTTTTTTTTCCATACTTTTTTCTCTAATCTTGTCTTCTCCTTTTATTTCATT
>NW_016107397.1:9181905-9186763 GCF_001604975.1 Cebus imitator | reverse complement strand
TTTTTTTTTTTTTTTTTTTTTTTTTTTTTTTTTTTTTTTTTTTTTTTTTTCTCTCCCATTTTCGTGGATTTATTTTCCTTTAATCTTTGAAGCTGGTGATTTAAGGAAGAGTGTCTGAGTGGACATTTTTTCTGTTGAGGTTCGAGCTGCGTCTTATTTGGCCTGTAGAGGTCATTGCTGGGCTCTTTCAGGTTCAGTCAGATTGTTGGGTGGGTGGCCCTTCCTGGAGTTTGTTTGCAGGTGAGGTTGGCCCCTCCTCCCCAATGGTGTCTCTCCTTCCCCAGCTGGATCTTCCTGGTTGGGGTCAAGCTGGTGTATTTGCTGCCAAGCTCTCTAGCGAGGGCTTCATTTTGAGTTCTGTGGCAGTGAGACCTGCCAAGCCTTATGGTCTGTTTCCCTGCTTTCAATGCTGCCTCCCTCTGTGGGAGGCAGACTGGTGTCCGTCATACTGGTGTTAGTCCAACCTCCCGCCCAGGTCCCTGCGACAAATTGCCAAGCCCGGTGGTAGCCCCTGCTCAGTTTTACATCGACTACCCATGGCACTCCATAGTCTGGCAGGGCTCTCATGGACCGTGGGTTGCAGGAGGGATGAGGTAAGCACAGGATCTGAATCGGCGCACCAAGGAGGTTAAGTCCTGCGACCCTCCGAGCCAGCTGCACATTTCAGGTGGGGACGTGCCCCTCACCCCCCATCTTAATTTGCCCCCCCATGTGGCTCTCACCCTGCGACTCCTTCCCCAGGCCTATTTTCAGGGCCCTGTCAGTCCCACAGAAACGAACCTGGCACTAGACAGGTTTTTGCCCATTCAGTATGATATTGGCTGTAGGTTTGTTGTAAATAGCTTTTATTATTTTGAGATGCCTAATAGACATCTACAGAAACCTCTACCTCAAATCCACAGAATATACATTCTTCTCAGCACCACATGGCACCTACTCTAAAATTGACCACATAATAGTAAATCACTCCTTAGCAAATGCAAAAGAACAGAAATCATAACAAACAGTCTCTCAGCCCACAGGGCAATCAAATTAGAGCTCAGGATTAAGAAACTAACTCAGAACCACACAATTTCATGGAAACTGAACAAGTGGCTCCTGAATGCCTACTGGATAAACAATGAAATGAAGGCAGAAATAAAGATGTTCTTTGAAACCAATGAGAATGAAGACACAACATACCAGAATCTCTGGGACACATTTAAAGCAGTCTCTAGAGGGAAATTTATAGCAATAACTGCCTGCATGAGAAATGAGGAAAGATCTAAAATCAACACTCTATAATCAAAATTGAAAGAGCTAGAGGAGCAAGATCAAAAAAACTCAAAAGCTAGCAGAAGACAAGAAATAACTAAGATCAGAGCAGAACTGAAGGAGATAAAGACACAAAAAACCCTTCAAAAAATGGGTAAATCCAGGAGCTGATTTTTTGAAAAGATCAACAAAATACACAGACCACTAGCCAGAGTAATAAAAAAGAAAAGGGAGAAGAATCAAATAGATGCAATAAAAAATGATAAAGGGGTATCACCACTGACTCCACAGAAATACAAACTACCATCAGAGATTACTACAAACAACTCTATGCACATAAACCAGTAAACCTGGAAGAAATGGATAAATCCCTGGACACTTACACCCTCCAAGGCCTCAGCCAGGAAGAAGTTGAAGACCTGAACAGATCAATAACAGGGGCTGAAGTTGAGGCAGCAATTAATAGCCTACCGACTAAAAAAAAATCCAGGTCCAGATGGGTTCACAGCTGAATTCTACCAGACATACAAAGAGGAGCTACCATTCCTATTGAAACTATTCCAAGCAATAGAAAAAGAGGTAATCCTTCCCAAATGATTTTATGAGACCAACATCCTTCTGATACCAAAACCCAGCAGAGACTCAACCAAAAAAGAAAACTGTAGGCCAATATCCATGATGAGCATAGATGCAAAAATCTTCAATAAAATACTGGCAAACCTGTTGCAACAGCACATCAAAAAACTTATCCATCATGATCAAGTAGGCTTCATCCCGGGGATGTGAGGCTCGTTCAACATACAGAAATCTATAAATGTAATCCACCACATAAACAGAACCAAAGACAAAATCCACATGATTATCTCAATAGATGCAGAGAGGGCCTTTGACAAAATTCAACAGCCCTTTATGCTAAAAATTCTCAATAAACTAGGTATCGAAGGAAAGTATCTTAACAAGGCCTTTTAAAAAATCTTCCTTGTTGAAAATTGCCAGTTTTTCCCCAAATTTCTTTTTTTCCTCTTCTTTCTCTTATTTTTTATAGTATTATCACCGCATTATATAGAAGTGTTTCTCTTATTATTCCATATGTGTGTTCCTGAAAAATTTTATGTTCCATGAAATCATACTGCAGAATAACAGAACTTATGAAAAAAGCGTTAGGTACAAACCCTCAAAATCTGTGGACTTTTGCAATCAGGACACTAATAAAGATATAATACTCCTAGTAACTTTCTTCATTGATTTGCTGTTTTGATAAAAAGAGAAAGGGCTTCCAAGATGCACCTTCAGCTTCTCTCAGTAGTTTAATGTAGAAAGTGAAATGGTTTATGAAGCCCCTACACTGGCCACTACCCACTACTTGCACTACACAAAGGAAGGTCCTTTTGCTTTTTATTTTTTTTAGTTTTTAAAGTTGTTATTTGTTGTGCTGCTGCTGCTAATCATTTCCTTTTACTTTAAGGCTAACTTTTTAGTTAAATATTAAAGCTTGTTCATGATCACTACAACTGCTGTGTTATACAAATATCAGTTCCTATTTATCAACCACATATGAAGTAATTTGAATGAAAGAAATACGTACATTAGTGAAACCGACTATATGTTTTATTTACTGTTTATTTCTCTGAACTAGAAGATAAGCTCCATGAAGGTGTGATTCTATTCTTTGTTCTCTTTTTAAAATTCTCATTTATATTCTCATTTCATAGACGTTTAGTAGGTATTTAATATTTGTTGAATGACCGAATAAATAATCAAATCAATATCTAGACTTCTCTAGAATTCTGAAGTAATTGAGAATATGAATATCTTCTTTTCTTTAAATTGAACAACTTCTGTGGCTTAATAGTATTTGACATTTAAGATGGTAGCCTGATTTATGTGTGTTATTTAGAAAGCCAAAAGTAAATGTGTTGTGGATGAAGTTCAAGATTCAGCATTCTGCACGAAGATGCAATTTCATTCTGTGACAACGTGTTTTAATAGGAACTAACACATAGATTGTGCTTTTCTAGCAGGTGCTGGCATAAGCATTCTGCACGCATTAAATAATTTAATCTTCGAGACAAGTCTAGAGCAGCAATTCTCAAAGTGTGGTTCAGGAACCTGTGGTGGACCCTGAGCCCCTTTGGTGGAGGAGGCCACAAGGTCAAAAATATTTTATCAGAATAGACCTTTGTACTTTCTCTCCTTGTTGAGCTTTTGGCAATGCTTTAAAAGCAGTCATGAGAAAACTCCTGGCCCTTGAGCATGTATCCTGAGGCAATGGCGCCAAACTCTACCAGTTGGCATGTTACTCATGCTTGCCACACACGTATCAATAACAAATAAAATCTAGTGCTCTGAAAAATATCCTGAAAGTAGTAAAAATTATTAATTATATTAAGCCTTGACTCAAATAAATAAAATTCTAAAAATATTCTGTGTGGAAATGTGAATTACATCTAAACACTTCTGCTGTGCAACAAAATGTGTTGGTTGTCTCAAGGCAAAGGCTTTGGGAGGTTGTCTGAGCTGAACTCGCTGCCTTTTTGCATGGCATCCCATTTTTACTTGAAGGTAATGACGGACAAAAAAACTATGGTAATTCAGTCTTGAGTATATGGCAGGATTTTTTTGAAAACGAACAAAATAAGCCTGTCGCATCAATGAAAACTGACAGTATTTGTGTCTAAAGATAAAAATTGAGCTCATAAGTAAAAATTAGAATTTTGGAAATCTTGTATGTGCCACCACGAGCTTGGTATTTTCCCATTATTTAAGGAGTTATCTGATGAGATAGGTAGCTGTATTAATATGTGATATTTTTTACATTGTATAATGAAATGTGTCAGCATTTGGAAGGTCTGCATAACTCAGTGAACCGGAAAAGCCATGCATATGGAAAAGATCCATTCCAAGTGCAGGAGAGTCCAAAGGATTTTAATGTAACAAAGCACCAAAGTGTCATTTATGGGGTTTCAGATTCCGCACTGCAACTAACCTTTATGAAAATGACACTTGTTTAGTTTTACTAGAGTATTAACAAAAATATTCACAGCTATTTCAGAAGGCAATTAAAATACTCATTTCCAACTATGTATCTGGGAGGCTGTATTTTATTAATATCCTTCAACTGAACATATTACAAGAGACTAAATGCAGAAGCAGGTATGAGAATCTAGATGTCCTTTATTAAGCCAGACACTGAAAAAATTTCAAAAACATTTAAACAGTGCCACTCTGAAGAAGTTTTAGATTTCTTTGGGATAATATAGTTATTTTTCATAAATGTGTCTTTTGTATTAATAGTGTAATGACTTTGATTTTTTAAGGAATTAATAACTTTTCAAAGTTCACAGGTTTACTCTCTAACATGATAAATATGGAAAGAAATAAGTCACATCAACTAGAATTTAGGAGTCCTCAATAATTTTAAGTTGCAAAGGGATCCTGAGATGCAAAACCTTGAGAACTGCTGTTCTTGAAGAACTTGGTGCTATTACTTTGTTGATTGAGAAACCTAGACATGGGAAGTTAAGTAGGTTACCCAAGATCACAGAGCCAGTAAGGGGGAGAGCTAGGATTTTTCTTTTTCTTTTTCTTCTTTTTTTTTTTTTGA
>NW_016107397.1:9161215-9181662 GCF_001604975.1 Cebus imitator | reverse complement strand
TTTTTTTCTTCTCCCTCTCTCAGGTTGGAGTACAGTGGCCTGATCTCGGCTCACTGCAACCTTAGCCTCCTGGGTTCAAGTGATTCTCCTGCCTTAGCCTCACAGGTAGCTGGGACCATAGGCACACACCACTATGTCCAGCTAATTTTTGTGTTTTCAGTAGAGATGTGGGTCTTGCGATGTTGGCCAGACTGGTCTCGAACTCCTGACCTCAGGTGATCAGCCCATCTCAGCTTCCCAAAGTGCTGGGATTACAGGCAGGAGCCACTGTACCTGGCCTAGAGCTGGGCTTTGAACCAAGGGCTCCAAAATCCTTGCTCTAAATTTGAATCACATGTGAGTACTTCTTGAGAAACCTCTATGGTTTGTAACTTTGCTAAAATCAATAAGCTTTGGCTGAACTTAGATGTCCTTACAGGTTCTTTTCTCATGTGTAATTTCTTGATGTAAAATTAAATCTTCACTGTGTAGATATCTTTTTCATCTCGGTTTTTATGGCAGTACATATTTGTCATAAACTCACTAGCAAACGGCTAAGCAGGAGAAGGTAAATCAAATTTCTTTTCTTGGACCTTTTGGCTTTTTATTTAATCAGAGTAGAATTTTAAAGATTATTTGAAAGAATCTTTGAAAGAAATATTATGCCATATTCAAGAATTATGTTGGTTATTTCTGATGACTTTCCTCTTATTTTGGTTGGTCATACTTTTTCACTACAAACTATAGAAATGACAATTTAGTATACTTCTACTTTGAAGTAAAATATTGGAGGGCTAGAATTTTATTTCAGTTTGGAGAAACAGGGGAATTGTATTTATCCCACTGTGTCTTATTATTAATTTATATACTGAAATAGATTACCACAGTGCAAGATAAAACTGGTACATAAATATAGCCATTTATATTTCTACCATCAGCTTCAACTGTGGATTAATCTCACTGGAAGCTTGAATGGTTTCTTAGGGGAAAATATTGGAGGGGTAGGTTTACCCCAAGAGTTCCCTTAAACATGCTGTTAATTCACATTGATTTCAGAGAAAACAGAAATAATCAGTTTGACTTTCCCACTGACTGACTGCATAAGCAAACTGTTCACAGTGCTGTTCAATAGCAATCTCTGGGACCCTCCTGCTTTCTCTATTTTCATGTGCACTGACTCAAATATGGAGAGGACAGCAATGAGAAATTACTGGGAGAAAATCCCACACTTGTTAGTCAAACTTTTGAATATAAAATGATGAATTTATGGTGAGATCAAGGAATATGCAACACAAACTTTGACTTGCGTTAATTTTCCTGATTGTTTGAAATAAGATATATATTCGTTCAGTTGTAGCCACCTTTCATCCTAAAAATGCCTGATATTTATTTTACAAGACAGTAGTAGAGAGACATAAGGTGAAATACAGAGAAGTTGGGTAATTTTTTTTTTTTTAGATCCATAGACTATGATGGTACATCGAACTATATTTGAAAGTCTATCACTAGGAAGTATTTAGAAATATTTATGATAAGCTAAGAAAATGAAGACTGGGAATTTGCTGTGACAATGGAGGGAGAATTATCTAGTTTGAGAATTAATATGTACCATTTGTTTATGTTCTTTTTCTCCTTTCTCCTCCTATTCTTCCTCCTCCTGCACCACCTCCTCTGTTTCACATTTAACAACCAAAGGATTTACACGGGTGGTGACAGGAAGTGCAACCTGAACTGCCTCATCCTAACTCAGATAGAGGACTTTGTCTTAACAGTCATAGGTATCTTTTTCGTCTAATGACTTCTTTTCCTCTGGGTAGATACCCAGTAGTGTGATTGCTGGATCAAATGGTAGTTCTACTTTTAGTTCTTTAGAGAATCTCCACACTGTTTCCTGTAGTGGTTGTACTAGTTTACATTCCCAGCAGCAGTGTAAACGTGTTCCCTTTTCACCCTATCCCAGCCAACATCTATTATTTTTTTTTAAATTATGGCTATTGATTAGAGAAATGCAAATCAAAACCACAATGCCACTCCACTTTACTCCTGCAAGAGTGGTCATAATGAAAAAAAACAAAAAAAAACAAAAAAAAACAGATGTTGGTGGGGATGGAGTGAAAAGGGAACACTTTTACAGCTGGTGAGAATGTAAACTAGTACAACTGTGGAATACTTTTCAGCTATAAGAAGGAATTTAATGGGTCGGGCGCAGTGGCTCACACTTGTAATCTCAGCACTTTAGGAGGCCAGGACAGAAGAGTGGATCACGAGGTCAGGAGTTTGAGACCAGCCTGACCAATATGGTGAAACCCTGACTCTACTAAAAATCCAAAAATTAGCTGGGTGTGGTGGTGTGTGCCTGTAATCCTAGCTACTCAGGAGGCTGAGGCAGGTGAATTGCAGCCAAGATCATGCCACTGTACTCTAGCCTGGGCAACAGAGTGAGACTCTGTCACAAAAAAAAAAAAAAAAAAAAAAGAATAATGGCATTCACAGCTACCTGGATGGAGCTGGATGCCATTATTCTAAGTCAAGTAACTAGGGAATGGAAAACCAAGCATCATATGTTCTCACTCATAACTGAGACCTAAGCTATGAGGATGCAAAGGCATAAGAATGACACAATGGACTTAGGGGACTTGTGGTAATGGGTGGGAGGGGGTGAGGGATAAAAGACTACAAATTGGGTACAGTATATACTGCTTGGGTGACAGTTGCACCAAAATCTCACAAATCACCACGAAATAACTTACTCATGTAACCAAACACCACCTGTTCCCCAAAAACCTATGGAAATAAAAAAGTTAAGTCAAATTAAAAACAGTCAGTCATCGGATCCTCTTACAGTATCATACTGTGGGCCTGTTTATATTTGCATATTTAACTATAGTGGAACATATCTAGTTATATATTTAAACCTTACCCCAGAAATACACTTGAAAATAATAATTGTCTTTAAAAAGATTGATATTACTATTATGAAGAAAGTACATTGCACTGTGAGATTAAATTCTTGGCTTCAATAGGTATACATAATGAAGTGCCAGCAGTTGAAATTTGAATGACTACACTTACCAGAAAAGGATCTTCTACCCATATTTTTCAGAATAATTGTTCACAAATAATACATTATGCCCTGTGCTTTTGTTTCTCACTAGAATTTGAAAAATAAAACTTTTCGCTCATGGTAAATTCATAAGCTTGCTGCATGAAAATGTTTGAATTTGATATAAAAGAAGTTTTGAAAGGAAGATTAGTGGTTTGAACTGAAAGATTAGTCGCACTGGGAAATTCAGCTGTGGCAAAAGCAGAGTTTGGTAATAAAGGACCTGTCCCAGCTGATTGTTCCATTCACACTGGCATTCTGATCCTCTTGGCTGGACTTGCACCTGATTGATGGTGCTGATTATGATGGCTTAATACATCTCATCATCACTTTACCAGAACACGTGGATTTTGTAGGCTTCAGAGACCTCCCCCGACCCTTGTTTGTGGTACAGTTGATTCTTCCGCTACCTGGAGGTTGATTATTTCTTTATTCATCATCACTTTAAAATGGAGAAGAAAAGGGCAAATTATTAAATAGGCGATTGTTATCCTAGTTGAAGCTCTCATGGGCAGAGTCAGAACAAGAACTTGGAGTTTGAGTTTCTTGGTACATCATAGTTGATTCCTACCTGTTTTGCCATTGAAGGGTTTCAGGTGATAAGACTTAATTTTAGCTGTTGTCGAACAGCACGAAAATCCATGGCAAGACTCCCTTATTCATGTTAGGGAAGCCGAGAGAGGAGGCTCTGCCTCCACACTTAGGCTCCAGCTGCTGCCCTTGGGAATGATTTTTCCTCTGCAGATAGATGGGTCATGGTCCCTTTCTAGATGAGTAGAAGATTATTCTCACATTGGAAAGGTACCATTCATTAAGTACATTTACATTGAATCTGAAAACCTTAAAAGTTTACTTAGGGAAGTGCCACTTCCTCATAAAATTATGATGTTGTAGAAGCCTTCCTTTTTCTCTACAGCCTCCCCAGAATCTCTTTATTTTCTGATTTTTAAATTACAGTCATTCTAACTGGTATCTCATTGTGGTTTTGATTTGCATTTCTCTAATGGTTGAGGGTAAATTAGTTCAGCCATCGTGGAAGACAATGTGATAATTCCTCAAAGACCTAAAGACAGAAATACCATTCGACCCAGCAATCCCATTACTGGATATCTACCCAGAGGAATAGAGATTATTCTATTATAAAGACACATGTATGCGTATGTTCCCAATGGCAATGACATGGAATCAACCCAAATACCCATCAGTGCTAGACTGGATAAAGCAAATGTGGTACATATACACCATGGAATACTGTGCAGATCATGTACTTTGCCAGGGACATGGATCATGCCAGTTGGAGGCTATCATCCTTAGCAAACTAATACAGGAACAGAAAACCAAATACCACATGTTTTCTCTTATGAGTGGGAGCTAAATGAGGAGAACACATGGACACAGAGAGGGGGAAGACACACACTGGGCCTATTGGAGCATCGTGGGTGAGAGGAGGGAGAGGATCAGGAAGAATAGCTAATGGATGCTCGGCCTAACACCTGGGTGATGAAATAATCTGTACAACAAACCCCTATGACACATGCTTACCTATGTAACAAACCTGCACATGTACCCCTGAACTTAAAAGTTAAAAATTATGATGTTGTCTTGAGAGAATATTAAGTCCATTCCTGTCCTTTGGGCAGACTTTATATTATCCAGACAAATGAGACTCTCTTTTTTCCATAAATGATTTGTGTTCTAGTTTAAAAATAGAACATTTTCTATATGAAAATGGAAATTTCACTTTTAGTAATTTATTCTAGGGGTTTTCTAATGTTCATTAGTAGAATACAGAAGTATTCTTAACATCTGCTCATTTTACTGAGGAAGGAAATGTCTATTAGTTATTATTTGAAATATACACACACCCCTCAAAGATTATTATGTGGGCCATTGGCTGTTCCCCAGGTAAAAGTTCTGTAACTTTACCTTAGAGGCAATACTATCATTTTATTTATGAATCATTTCAAAATTTTCTCTGTCCCATTTAAAGTATGTAAAGATCAAATGCTTTTGCAGGGATCTGTGCAGACTTGAATACTGATCCTTCTTTCTCTCTTTCTGTCCCCAAAGTTTTTGTTTTGTTACCTTTATGCCCTCTTTTAACTTGATGACCTACTGTAGGTATTTCAATGGTAAATAGTGCTGGGCACAGAGAAGTGCTATTCCCTGCATTGGCTAATCTATGTCAGTATGTTTGTGGTTATGATTTTAGTTTGAATGCTTAAAATTCCAGAACATCAACATATTTTCCCTCCCTTCTCCTTATAATGAATGTTAGTATCTGTGCTAACCATAATTTTATGGTCATTTAGATCTCAAGATACTTGCTTGCCAACTGTATGAAACCATTCTTTATGAGCATTTTTTTCCCCTATTAGAGCATAGTACCCAGCATTATAATTTGTACATAGTATAGGCATGTTTGGTTAACTATAAAGTCTATGAAAAATTGAAGTATCGTTTAAATTCAAAACCATTGTATATTAAATTGATGATGCTCTATCAATTGCAAAACTAAATTCAAATTTTCGAGCTTCTGTCTTGAAGGTTTTCCCTTTCAAAAAGATGTATTTTTTATGACTCATTCGTGTAGGACACTGGAACCATATGAAGTGGCATTTCTTTTTCTATTGTTAAACAGAGTGCAAATGGCAAGACATTAATAAAGCCTGTAGCTCAGTAAATCCCACAGGATCAAAGCTATCTCCATTGAAGTTCAGCTTTATTAGACTGTTTGGGTCATAAGAGCAGATGATTTTAGCTGAATTACATAGCAAAAAGGGAAATTGGACACAGGCTGACAATCAAATTTAGAATGCACTTGAAATATAGCTTAGTGCATGTTGGACGCAGCAGAAGGAGGTGGATCTCTTGGAAAAGTACAAGGCTTGACTACTGACTTTGAGTTACGTATGCTATCATAGCATCTAACACTTTATTATTTATATTCCTGCATCAGACCTAGATCGTAAACTCTTAAGGGACAGCGACTGTGTCTTACTCTTTGTATTCCCAATGCTGATTTCAGAGGCTAGTACATAGAATCAGTGCATGTTTATTGAACAGGAAGTTGTACAAGCCAGAGACCTAAGAATCCTACTTCACATCTCCCTCTCCTTCACATCCATAACCAATCTATCACTGAATCTTTTTTTTTTTTTTAACCAAGTAACTATTGTTTTAAAGCCACTCATTTCTCTTCATCTCCTCCACCGCAGTTCCCACTATCACCTTGGCCCAATCCACTGTCAACTTTTAGGGCATTTTACCTGGATCATTGCAATGGTCTCCAGACTGGTGTTCTCCTACTACTCTACTACCTCTTTAATTCTTTCTTATGTTACCGCCAGAATGTTCTTTTAACAACACAACCACACCACCCCTTCAAAGGCTTTTTGCTGTCCTTTTTATTTTGAGACAGAGTCTTGCTCTGTCACCCAGGCTGGAGTGCAGTGGCACAATCACTACAACCTTGACTTCCTAGATTCGAGTAATCCCTTCACTTCAGCCTCCTGAGTAGTTGGGACTGCATACCGTCACATTGGCCAATTTTTAAAAAACTTTTTATGAAGATGGGATCTCACTGTGTTGCCCAGGCTGGTCTTGAACTCTGGAGCTCTAGCAATCCTCCTGCCTCAGCCTCCCAAAGTGCTGGGATTATAGGTATGAGCCACCACAACTGGCTGTCCTTTTGTAATAATAGCTAATCATCATTATCATCATCATAATCATTATCATATTGACAGTACTTTCTAAAACGTTATAAATAGGGTGATCACATAAGTTGTTAATACTCAAACACTTTTGAATGCAAAGTGGGCACCATGAATAATCATGCAAGGATGATATGGGAATCAGAATGAGTGCTTGCCCTACCTGCAGGGCCCTGTACTACCTGGCCCCTGCTCATCCCCCTTCCATTCACATTCTTTGCACCTGCAACAAGGCTTGTAGTTCAGCCCTTTCTACTTCCCAAGGCTACTCACCATGTTTGTTTCTACCAGAGGGCCTGTTTAGGTATTTTGACTGCTACTGACGTATTTGTTCTCAGCCCCTACATTTCATCTCATTGATTAGGTTAAAGCTCTACTGTAAGTTCTTGTCATGCTCATAGATGAAATTTAACATTTATTTATTTGAATGAATGAATAAATACTAGTAAGAGGCTGGTAATATTGTATTACCAATATACTGATTATTATGGATTATAGTGATCAAATGACAAAATAACCTATATATTTATATTTAAATTATATATATTTAGTTTATATGCTGTAGTTTAATGTGTAACTACAGTCTCAATGTTAACATGTCTAATATGCTATTTGTGTTTATTAAATATACATTAATTTATAAGAACAGCTTAGTGTCACAAATAAATTATCAAAAATTTAAAGTTCGGTATGAATTCTTGAAAAGAAGTGTTCCTTATTGAGAAATATGTGATATTTGGACTCAAAATACATAGAATTGGTGGGTTCTAGAGCTAGATGGCCTGGGTTTAAATCATGATTTCCCTACCTACTGGCCAGGTAGTATTGAACAAGTTATTTAACTTCTTCATGCTTCTGTTTATTCATCCATGAAACGGGTATAGTGATGATGTCTATTTTGTAGGGCTTTTGTGAGAAATAAGTTAATTTATATAAGACATTTAGAATGGTTTCTAGCACATAGTAAATAACAAATACTAGCTATTGCTGATATTTGTATTATATTTATTCATTCAATAAATATTTATTAAATGTCTCCTTAGTTCCTGGCGTTGTTCTAGGTGCAAGGAACTCAGAAGTGATCAAGGCTGATGTACTTCAGAGTAACCTACGAACACTTGAATTTCAGAATCTGATAAGCATTGTGAATGGAATAAACATAATGACTTGTCATGGCTTATTGTGTGGGAGGAGCTCTAGTTAACCTGAAGGATGAGAAAAGATCAGCATGCACAGAGCATCCTGAGTGGAGGAAAGACCAAGTGTGAAGGCCCCACAGGAGGGGTATTAGTTCGTTTTCTGCTGCTGTAATAGACTGGGTGCTTCCTAAATGATCGAAGTGTATTTGACTCATGGTTCTAGAAGCCGGGGAGTTCAACAACATGGCAGTGCTTCTGGGGAAGCCCTTTGTACTATATCATCCTGTCATGGAAGTCAGAAGGGCAAGGGAGTGCATGAGACAGAGAGAACATGGGGGCCAACTTATTCTTTTTTTAGGATCCCACTGCCTTGATAACTAACCCGCTCCAACAATATCAGCATTAATCCATTCCTGAAGGTAGAGCCCTCATGACCTAATCATATCTTCAAGGTCCCACCTCTTATTACTATTATAATGGCTGTCACATTTCAATATGAGTTTCGTATGGGACATTCAGGCCATAACACTAGAAAAGAGCTTGGCTTGGGTTTAAATGTGAAAGGGGTGAAGTGTGCCTGGAGTGCTCTGTGTGAGCAGAGAGGGCAGGAGGGCTGAATGAATGTTAGACAGAAAGTAGATTATGCAGGTGGATCTTGGGGACTTTTGTAGAAAAATGAGGAGTCATATAATTCTGTTTATTTTGCTGATGAAGAAACAAACCTGTATGTCCCGTTCAGGATCATGTAGCTAATTAGTGATGCTAAAGCTAGAAGCCATGTGTGCTGCATCCATATTAAAAAGAAAATATTATTGAAGCAGATCTACAAAAAGTTAACAAGTCATATCTAGTATTCTGTACATTTTCACAAAGTAAATATACCTTTGTAACCATATCAGGAAACAAATTTTGACCTGCTTTCCATAAGCCATTCCATTACCTTCACCCTCGTTGCTATCCCATCCCTCAGTGGTAACCCTTCACCTTAACCTCTAACACCATAGATTAGTTTTATCTGGTTCTGAATTTTTATGAGCTTTTGAATAGTAGCACATGCTATAAACTCTTTTGAAAATTCTGTCTGGCTTCTTTCACTTGACATGACGTATGTGAGATTTACCCATGTTGCTGT
The DNA here is from genome assembly GCF_001604975.1 of Cebus imitator. Taxonomy (NCBI): domain Eukaryota; kingdom Metazoa; phylum Chordata; class Mammalia; order Primates; family Cebidae; genus Cebus; species Cebus imitator. Next base: position 9,172,596 of record NW_016107397.1, on the reverse strand, counting down.
GTGTAGCAATCGTTGGTCCATTCTCGCTGCTGTGCGCTGTTCCATTATGTGAATATACCACCAGTTTCTCATGTTGTATCCCATTGAAAGTCACCAAAAGAGACCATTTTCACATGGGTATGAAAGGAAAGCTAGATTGTGATTCGTGTCACTTATGTATGTATGTTACTCTTGCTTATCTTTTTTTTTTTAAACCAATTGAAGGTTATACAAGGAAACTTCTCTTTTATAGCCTAATACGCTTGATTGTTATCTTGCAAATAGATTGCCTAGTTAAAACCTAAGGCTTGTATGTACAGGGATTGCCCCATACGCCCCTTTGATAAGCTATTAATCATAAGTGGAAAGAACTTAGAGGAACCTGTCAGATGCTTTCAAATGTGGGTATCACTGAGCTTTCAGCTTTTTGAAATATTATCTGGGGTATTGCTTGTTTCTAGGGGGTAAAGGATTATTTGCTTTTTAATTGGGCCAAATAGTCATCACCTTCATTTTAATATTAGATTTGTTTAAATAATTGATTTATTAATTAGATGAGTGCCACTTTCATGTGTACTTCAGTTTTTTTTTTTTTTTTTTTTTTTTTTTTAATATTTTAGATGATGTTGCTCCATATTTTAAAACGGAGCCAGGCCTACCACAGATCCACCTGGAAGGGAACCGCCTTGTTCTTACCTGCCTTGCTGAAGGGAGCTGGCCTTTGGAGTTCAAGTGGATGCGTGATGACAGTGAGCTCACCACCTACAGCAGCGAATATAAGTAATTGATTACTTGAAAATAAGATCCCATTTCGGTTGATATGTTTGGAATACTTGCCTTATTGGCCATAATAGCACAATGAGTGCAAATACTGGATTGAATTTCTAATGCATTAAAAATTAAAGGAATAGATTTGAATATGTAATTAGAATGTGATTTACTGTTCTCATATAGGTTGTGTTTATACCTAGGAAGTCTATCATTATGTTTGTAAAAGTAAGCCCGTTAGTGAAATAATCAGGCAACAAAATGCTATCGTTACAGAGCAATGCCAATAGCAGCTTTAGTATGATGCATTTACTTTCCAAGGACAACAGCCCCACCCACAAGTATTGTTTCTATCTAGGGGGCACAAATGTTTAAACAGAACTGTAGTTTGCTAGCTTCTGGAGCTCTGAGTAGTCAGCAAAAATCTTTCCTAGCTGTTTTCAAGTGAAGATAGGAATGGATGGAATCATGGAGAATGGGCATAAGTACATCCTTTTTATTCAGCAGCAAAAACCAGTAGATATTGAAGTCCTGCCATGTGCCTGGCACTGTGCCAGTTACCAGGGATCTGATGCACACGGGGTGGACGTGATGTGGGGATGGAGGGGCTGAACCTGGGGCAGAGCCTGAGATCAGGATAAGACTGAGGTGTGGATTCACCTGGAAGCAGCAGCACTGCTTTTGTAGCCTCGGGGTCTTACCACACCACAGAGCTTTTCAGGGCTATGCTTTGTGAGGATGATAATGTTATTTGCTGCAGTTCTGTGCAGGATGGACAACTAGCAGTGCCAGAAAAGTCCAGGAGGCTCCAACATCAGCAGAATCAGTGAGGCCATGCTCTTCCTCAGATGAAATAAGAAAGAATTAGCCATATGGATGCATTTTAAGTGGAATAATAAGCTTCTCAAAATGGGGAATAGCCGACCCACTCACTCTCTTTACCTCTGAGGTTGTGATATGGTGGTCTGGGGAACCACAGTTAGCCTGCCTAGAATGTATGTCTGTGTGTCAGTTGTGTGTGTGGGTATTTTAAAAATCATTTAAAAATATATTGGGAATGCTTGCAGCATATTTTTAAACTGACTGCCAACATTTGACAGTTGTAAGATTTTCTGTAAAAACCTTGCTTCTCAGCCTCTGTAAACCAGTCAGAAGGCCTGGCTGCCTGGTCTGCAGCCCCACACAGGAGCAGGCAGCTGAGCAGAGCTGCCCCCAGCAAAGGCCTGGACACTCCCTGGTTCTCCTTGGTGCTCTCTGACACCCCCCTCCCTTGTAACATGTCACTTGCTCTGCCCATTCCCATCGTCCTCCTACCCTTTAGACAAGAGAGTTTGTGACTGCTTACGTTATTGGGCCTACCCTGTCAGAGGATCTACACTGGGGAGAAGTTTATCATAGCAGATCATAGCATGTTGAACTCAAACAGGCCTGAATCCCAAGACTGGTAGAATCCAGCTCCACTGCATCTGAGCAGTGGTGTTATAACTTCAGGCGGTGGCCAGCCAGCCCATAAGTGTAAAGAGAGTACTGTACACATTTGCAAAATGGGAATGATCCCTTCTCATTTGGGATGTTGTGAGCATTAAAGCTCTAATGAATATAGCACAGCATGTTTTCTGGCATGTAAGCAATGTTTTAAAAATTGTAGGCAGCATTATATATTATTACCATGTGATACTGTAAGGCCTGGTTTGTTAGAAGGGGTGTAAGACAGCAAAAACAAAATAGAATTGAGAACCATGCATGAGTAGTAGATGAGGACAGATGACTGGAGCTCATGTTCTTGCCATTCAACTTATCGATGTGACTTTGGACAAGTTATCTAACCATATTGATCTTTTTCCATCTGTAAAATGCGTAAAATAAAGCCCACCTCCCCCTCATGTTTATGTGGGTTCTCATAAAAATTAAATTACACAGTGCTTTGTGTGCCTCAGAAAGAAAGGAATGGGGTTTCAAAGAACCCAAATTGTTCTTCCCAATAAGAAGTGTGTGTGATTGGATAATGTGTAACAGTGGCCTGGCAGCCAGGCTACACGCCTTAGATGATGGGAAAGGAATTGTTTCCTAGATCTTCAGTTCCCACATAGATGTTTTCTGAAACTGAATTTCCCAAGAACATGCCTTTGTATAGGCACCAACCCATTTCTCTTTTCCGACTACCTGCAATAGTGATTTCTCCTCCATCAGAGAAGAAAGCACACCTCTCCCTTATCTGAGTCTTTCTGTGGAACTCTCTCTTGAGGGTGTGAGAATAAGAAAAAATAATATCAAAGTTCAAACTATTAAAGAATTCTTTTCATTTTTAAATGTATAATATGGATCTAAAAGTATTATTTGCCTTTTGCTGAAAAGGCAGAGTGTCCCCAACTTATGGTTCAACTCAACAATTTTTTGACTTGATGTAGGTGAGAAACCATTTTGTTTTTTACTTTAAGTATAGGATTTAGTAAGTCATATGAGATATTCGATACTTTATTATAAAGTAGGCTTTGTGTTAGATGATTTTGCCCATTTGTAGGCTAATGTAAGTGTTCGGAGCATGCTTAATGTAGGCGAGGCTAAGCCATGATTTCTGTGAGAGTAGGTACGTTCAATGCATTTTTGACCTAGGATATTTTTAATGTATGATAGGTTAATTGAGACATAATACCTTCATAAGGTAAGTATCATCTCGATTTAAAACAACTATTTAGGCCTGGCATAGTGGTTCACACCTGTAATCCCAGCACTTTGGGAGGCTGAGGCGGGTGGATCATTTGAGGTTAGGAGTTCAAGACCAGCCTGGCCATCATGGTGAAATCCCATTTCTACTAAAAATACAAAAATTAGCTGGGCGCGGTGGTACATGCCTGCAATCCCAGCTACTCGGGAGGCTGAGGCAGGAGAATCACTTGAGCCTGGAAGGCGGAGGTTGCAGTGAGCCAAGATCATGCCACTGCACTCCAGCCTGGGTGACAGAGTGAGACTCTGTCTCCAAAATTGAATTTAAAAAATTGTGTAATGGTTTTATTTTAAATGCCAAAATGTACAATATGCTATTATATGCAGTCTTTCAAATTTATGATGAAACAATTTTCAGTCAACTTAAAACTACAGGAAGAGGTGGAACTCTATTTGCATGGCTTCTTCCCCTTGCAAATCTATTTGTTCATTGGAAACATACAAGAAGACAAAACATTGTTGGTCGTATTGAAGCAAGATTGAAGGAGTGACTCATTGCATATGGACAGTTAAAATAAGCTAGGTGCTTCACTACTGTGACATGGGAAACATAAGAAATCGGTGATTCTAAAGCAAGTATTGTTTGAAGTGGATGTCATAAATTATACTATATTCAATGAGGGCCTCAGACATTGAGATGGATTTTCAGAAATCCATCATATTTTGCTATTTTTTTTTAAGATTTAAAACCTGTCTAAAAATCTCATGCTGTTTTTTCAAAGTACTCTTTCATCTAATTCCTTCCAATAAGCACCTTTAGTTATCATGTTAGCCTTCATGAGACCTTTCTAAGTTTCAGATGAAAAAAAACATGGATACTTTATGAAAATGATAACTGTTTCCTGCCTTAACAGGGCTTTTATTTTTCTCCACTTTGGTGTCAGTTGTGAAAATGCTCACCCTATAAAGAACAAATACTATATGTCTATTTTTTCTAGCTATGACTTAAAATAGCATTTTCTTTGCTGTGTGCATTAAACACTGCACAGTGAATTTCAAATGTTATATTTCTTTCCTTTTTTTGAGGCAGAATCTTGCTCTGTCTCCCAGGCTGGAGTACAGTGGTGTGATTTCGACTCATTGCAACCTCCATCTCCTAGGCTTAAGTGATTCTTCTGCCTCAGCCTCCCAGGCAGCTGGGATTACAGGCATGCGTCAGTAAGCCTGGCTAATTTTCGTATTTTTAGTGGAGAGGGTATTTCACCATGTTGGCCAGGCTGGTCTTGAACTCCTGACCTCAAATGATCTGCCTGTCTTGGCCTCCCAAAGTCCTGGGATTGTAGGCATGAGACACTGTGCCTGGCCTCAAATGTTATATTTCATATTAATGCTCATGTCTACGTGTCTAATGTTTACATGCCTACATTTAGGCACAGGTGACTATATTGGCAAGTTGATGGTAGTTCAGCAATTAAACGAAGTTTGCATCGATGTCTTAGGTGGATTTGTATTCTTTTCAGAAAGCATTTGCTCTAAATTATTTTCTACTTTGGGATTTAAAAAAAGTCTGTTGTAATTACATTCAAGATACACATACACATAAGCCAAGTATTTCTTAATGCTAGGCACAATATTTATTATTGTAACAGAAAGAATAATTGTATGCTCTAAACTCCTAAAAATTTTATAGTTTTCTTATGTAACCTGCCTCTGTGGTTCAATTTCAATGACAGCATAAAAATAGAAATTTGATGGATGTTTATTCTTGCTTTGTTACAGGGAAAATAGGAATGGTTAAGGGAAAAGTTAGTTTTTTCTTTTGTTTTATAAAAAGGCAAACACATTTCACAGTATCAATAAAAATTATGAAATATCTGGGAATAAGTTTTATAAGAAATGAGTAGAACCCACATGGAAAGTTTGTAATGAGATATAAAAGAAGATCCTTATGTAGGAAACCCAAATGCTGTAAAAATTACAATTCCTCTGAAACCATCATAGAATTTTAGCCTAACATCAGTAGGGTTTTTAAGAAACCTAATATCAATAGCTTATTTTACTTTATTGAGACCAGGTCTCACTCAGTTGCCCATGCTGGAGTACAGTGTCATGATCATGGCTTACTTCAGACTTAGCCTCCTGGGCTCAATCAGGCTTCCTGCCTCAGTGTCTCAAGTAACTGGCACTACAGGAGCCACCACCACACCTGGCTAAGTTTTGTAATTTTAGGGTTTTGCTGTGTTGCCTCGGCTGATCTCAAACTCCTGGCCTCAAGTGATCTGCCAGCCTTGGCCTCCCAAAGTACTGGAATTACAGGTGTAAGCCACTGCACCTGGATATTTTAATAAAAATGCCAGTGGGATTTTCTAGGGAAGTAACTTGACTGATTAAGTTTTTCTAAAGCTCATCTGGAAATATAAACAGAAGAATACCAACAAATTTTCAAAACCTTAAGTGAAAAATGGGGAGACATTTTTTTCTAGGAGTTATAATTAAGTAACATTAATGGTATAAAAATTTTAAAAAATATGCCAGAGGAGCATTTTGAGCCAGACCATTATATTTATAAAAAAAAATATCATCAAATGAGCTCGCAAACCAATGCTAAAAAATGATTTTTTGGAAACAACATTCAAAACAAATCCTCATCAAACATCAAAATAATTTCAGATACATTGAAGAATTAAATATAAAAAAATAAAGGGAATTTTTGAATGATCTCAGACTATACAAGGACAAAGTGTAAAATCATTGAGAAAATTCACCAGCAACAGATCACAGATAAATTTACAAAATATTTACAAGTTTTGTGTAAAATATACAACATTTTTATATGTCCATATGCTTAAATAATCCTTACAAGTTAAAAGGCAAGCAATAAACTGGGACAATATTTGCAATGAATCAGACAGTTCTGTGTTTAATAACCTGTTGGGATGTTCTGGTGATAGTGGCAGAAACAAAGCTTGCCTCTCTTTCTTCCTTTGTGAATGTCATCCGAGGTAGCAAGTGTAAAAGCAGGGGAATGAAGCAGGGAGGAAGGAAGCACCAGTGCAGGGATGCCATATCATATTGGCAATCACTGTAAGTGGCTGGAGCTCAATCTTTTTTGGAACTTCTATGGAGTCTTATGAAATGCATCTCAAAAGTGCCCACCCTAGAGGGTAAAAGAGGAAAATATTGATCAGCTCCTGTACTTGACTGATAAATGTGGGCCCCATGGTTATTAGCCTTTCATTTCTAATTAGCTCAAGCATTATTATGCAACTAAACCTCCTAGCTGTGGTGCCAGAAAATCCCCAAGACAGGAAGTGAGAAATATGAGGCATGGGTTGAGGCAAAGTGATGCCAGCTGTACCACCATAAAGCCACTCAAGGCTGCCTGGAAGTGTTGACTACAATAGCAGCTCAAGAAAAAGGTGGATCCAACAGGTCCCTCCCTCCCTCCCTCCCTCCTTCCCTTCCTTCTCACTCTGTCACCCAGGCTGGACTGCAGTGGTGTGATCCTAGCTCATTGCAGCCTCTAACTCCTAGGCTCAAGTGATCCTTCTGCACCAGCCTCCCTAGTAGCTGGGATCACAGGACGAGTGCCACCACATCTAGCTATTTTTCTTTTAGACACAGGGTCTTGCTATGTTGCCCAGCCTGGTATTGAACTCTTAGTCTCAAGCAGTCCTCCTGCCTTGGTTTCCCAAAGTTCTGGGACTGCAGGTGTGAGCCACCATTTCCAGACCGAAAGGATTTTTAAAGTGGAGCACAAGAGGATAAAATTGACACTGTTCTTTAAATGCTCAGTTTTACTTGTAATTATTATTCAGTATAAAAGTTACAAGTAAAAGTGACTTGTATATATTATAAAGTATAAATCATGAAAGAGTCCCATCTAAGAGGATAGTCAGCTATAGTTCCTAACAAGAACTTGATTCAAGAGGGTTAGTGGAACAAGCTGTTTTTCTTACTAGACCAAGTGTCAAGGCCATAATTGATATTTATTTTTTCTCCTGCCCATTCTAGGTCTGTATAACTCTCAGCCCGCTTTTCAGCTAGTCGAATTTGCTTGGTACCAGGTGGCCCAGGTCCTCATCTTAGCTTTTAGTTGCCTTGCTTTTATTGGGCACTGGATACTCTAATTGCAACTAGGCTTGCAAGCACTAAGAGATACCCCAGTGACTTCTTTCCTCCTCGCCTCTGCTGTATGATACCAACCCCAGTGTTTTAGGGTAATTAGAGTCATTTACCTCCATCAGTGTAGTAACTCCTTTCTTTTTCACCAGCCCACCGGCACAAAGTCCACAAAGTGACTAGGATGAATTAGAGACAAACTCTCTGGGTCCCGTTTTCTTCTGTGGGAAATCTTTGCCCTGAGAACTCAGATCTCGAATCCAAAAGAGCCTAAAGTTGAGAAAAAACAAATAGATGGCCAGGATAGGGGCCAATCATATCTTGACCTCTTAGTTATGGCCACTGATTCAACACAAACACACACGTATGTATATATTTTTTTAAGACAGGATCTTGCTCTGTTGCCTAGGCTGGAGTGCAGTGCCACAATCATAGCTCACTGCAACCTCAACCTCCCGGGCTTAGTTGGTCCTCCCACCTCAACTTCCCAAGTCACTAGGAGTACAGGTGTATACCACCTGTATATGCTTATTCTTTTATTTATTTTTTTATTATTTATTTTAATTTATTTTATTGCATTTTAGGTTTTGGGGTACATGTGGAGAACATGCAAGATTGTTGCATAGGCACATATGTGGCAGTGTGATTTGCTGCCTTCCTCCCCATCACCTATATCTGGCATCTCTCCCCTTGCTATCTATCCCCAACTCCCCACCCCCCACCATTCCTCCCCTATTTCCCCCCAACAGACTCCAGTGTGTAGCGCTCCCCTCCCTGTGTCCATGTGTTCTCATTGTTCAACACCCGCCTATGAGTGAGAACATGCGGTGTTTGATCTTCTGCTCTTCTGTCAGTTTGCTGAGAATGATGGTTTCCAGGTTCATCCATGTCCCTACAAAGGACACAAACTCATCGTTTTTGATGGCTGCATAATATTCCATGGTGTATATGTGCCACATTTTCCCTGTCCAGTCTATCATCGATGGGCATTTGGGTTGGTTCCGGGTCTTTGCTATTGTGAACAGTGCTGCAATGAACATTCGTGTGCATGTGTCCTTACAGTAGTATGATTTATAATCCTTTGGATATATACCCAGTAACGGGATTGCTGGGTCATATGGAATTTCTATTTCTAGGTCCTTGAGGAATTGCCACACTGTCTTCCACAATGGTGGAATTAATTTACACTCCCACCAACAGTGTAAAAATGTTCCTATTTCTCCACATCATCTCCAGCATCTGTTGTCTCTAGATTTTTTAATGATCGGCATTCTAACTGGCGTGACGTGGCATCTCAATGTAGTTTTGATTTGCGTGTCTCTGATGACCAGTGATGATGAGCATTTTTTCATATGTTTGTTGGCTTCATGTATTTCTTCTTTTGTAAAGTATCTGTTCATACCCTTTGCCCACTTTTGAATGGGCTTGTTTTTTTCTTGTAAATCTGTTTTCGTTCTTTGTAAATTCTGGATATCAGCCCTTTGTCAGATGGGTGAGCTGCAAAAATTTTTTAGCATTCTGTTGGTTGCCATTTCACTCTAATGACTCTTTCTTTTGCCGCACAGAAGCTGTGGAGTTTGATTAGGTCCTATTTGTCTATTTTGGCTTTTGTTGCCAATGCTTTTTGTGTTTTGGTCATGAAGTCCTTGCCTACGCCTATGTCCTGAATGGTTGTGCCTTGATTTTCTTCTAGGGTTTTTATGGTGTTAGGTCTATGTTTAAGTCTTTAATCCATCTGGCGTTAATTTTAGTGTAAGGTGTCAGAAAGGGGTCCAGTTTCTGCTTTCTGCACATGGCTAGCCAGTTTTCCCAACACCATTTATTAAATAAGGAATCCTTTTCCCATTGCTTGTTTTTGTCTGGTTTCTCAAAGATCAGATGGTTGTAGATATGTTGTGTTGCCTCCGAGACCTCTGTTCTGTCCCATTGGTCTATATCTCTGTTTTGGTACCAGTACCATGCTGTTTTGATTACTGTAGCCTTGTAGTATAGTTTGAAGTCCGGTAGTGTGATGCCTGCCGCTTTGTTCTTTTTGCTTAGAGTTGACTTGGCTATGCGGGCTCTCTTTTGGTTCCATATGAAGTTTAAGGTGTTTTTTTCCAGTTTTGTGAAGAAGGTCATTGGTAGCTTGATGGGGATAGCGTTGAATCTGTAAATTACTTTGGGCAGTATGGCCATTTTCATGATATTGATTCTTCCTAACCATGAACATGGAATGTTTCTCCATCTGTTTGTGTCCTCTCTGATTTCATTGAGCAGTGGCTTGTAGTTCTTGAAGAGGTCCTTTACGTTCCTTGTTATATTCCTAGGTATTTTATTCTCTTTGTGGCAATTATGAATGGCAGTTCGTTCTTGATTTGGCTGTCTTTAAGTCTGTTATTGGTGTATAGGAATGCCTGTAATTTTTGCACATTGATTTTGTATCCTGAGACTTTGCTGAGCTTGCTTATCAGTTTCAGGAGATTTTGGGCTGAGACGATGGGGTCTTCTAGATATACAATCATGCTGTCTGCAAATAGAGACAATTTGACTTCCTCCTTTCCTATTTGAATACCCTTTATTTCTTTTTCTTGCCTGATTGCTCTGGCTACAACTTCCAGTACTATATTGAATAGGAGTGGTGAGAGAGGGCATCTTTGTCTAGTGCCAGATTTCAAGGGGAATGCTTCCAGTTTTTGCCCATTCTGTATGATATTGTCTGTTGGTTTGTCGTAAATAGCTTTTATTGTTTTGAGATATGTTCCACCAATACCTACCTTATTGAGGGGTTTTAGCATAAAGGGCTGCTGAATTTTGTCAAAGGCCTTCTCTGCATCAATTTATATAATCATGTGGTTTTTATCTTTGGTTCTGTTTATGTGGTGAATTATGTGTATAGACTTGCGTATGTTGAACCAGCCTTGCATCCCTGGGATGAAGCCTACTTGATCGTGGTGGATAAGCTTTTTGATGTGCTCTTGCAATCAGCTTGCCAGTATTTTATTGAAGATTTTTTGGTCTATGTTCATCATGGATATTGGCCTGAAGTTTTCTTTTCTTGTTGAGTCTCTGCCAGGTTTTGGTATCAGGATGATGTTGGTCTCTTAAAATGATTTGGGAAGGAATTCTCTCTTTTTGTATTGTTTGGAATAGTTTCAGAAGGAATGGTACCAGCTCCTCTTTGTATGTCTGGTAGAGGTCAGCTGTGAACCCGTCTGGCCCTGGGCTTTTTTTGGGTGGTAAGCTCTTAATTGCTGCCTCAACTTCAGACTTTGTTATGGGTCTGTTCAGAGTTTCGGCTTCTGCCTGGTTTAGGCTTGGGAGGAGGCAAGTGTCCAGGAATTTATCCATTTCTTCCAGGTTTACTAGTTTATGTGCATAGAGTTGTTTGTAATAATCTCTGATTATGGTTTTAATTTCTGTGGAATCTGTGGTGATATCCCCTTTGTTGTTTTTTATTGCATCAATTTGGTTATTCTCTCTTTTCTTTTTTATTAATATGGCTAGTGGTCTATTTTGTTGATCTTTTCAACAAACCAGCTCCTGGATTTATTGATTTTTTGAAGGGTTTTTTGTGTCTCTATCTCCTTCAGTTCTGCTCTGATCTTAGCTATTTCTTGTCTTCTGCTAGGTTTTGAGTTTTTTTGATCTTTCGCCTCTAGCTCTTTCAATTTTGATGATAGGGTATCAATTTTTGATCTCTCCTTGCTTCTCATGTGCGCACTTATTGCTATATATTTTTCTCTAAAGACTGCTTTAAATGTGTCTCAGAGATTCTGATATGTTGTGTTTTCATTCTCGTTGGTTTTGAAGAACATCTTTATTTCTGCCTTCATTTCATTGTTTATCCAGTCAACATTCAGGAGCCA
>NW_016107397.1:9152092-9159730 GCF_001604975.1 Cebus imitator | reverse complement strand
GTGAAGTTCTCATGTTGTGTTTTTCAGCTCCATCAGTTCACTTATATTCCTTTCTATTTTGTCCATTTTCGTTAGCATTTCATCAAATCTTTTTTCAAGGTTCTTAGTTTCTTTGCATTGGATTAGAACATGTTCTTTAGTTCACAGAAGTTTCTTACTACCCACCTTCTGAAGTCTGATTCTGTCATTTCATCGCATTTGTTCTCCATCCAACCTTGTTCCCTTGCTGGTGAGGAGTTTTGATCCCTTGTAGGAGGAGAGGTGTTCTGGTTTCGAGTGCTTTCATCCTTTTTACACTGGTTTCTTCCCATCTTTATGGATTTATCCACCTGTCGTCTTTGTAGTTGCTGGCTTTCAGATTGGGTCTCTGAGTGGATGTTCTGTTTGTTGATGATGAGGTGATTTCTGTTTGTTAGTTTTCCTTCTAACAGTCTGGCCCCTCTGCTGTAGGTCTGCTGAGGTCCACTCCAGGCCCTACTTTCCTGGGGATCACCTGCAGCGGCTGCAAAACAGTAAGTGTTGTTACCAGTTTTCTTCTTCTGCTACCTTTGTCCCAGAAGGATACCCGCCAAATGTCAGTCTGATCTCTCCTTTATGAGGTGGCTCTTTGGATATACAGGGGTCAGCGAGCTGCTTGAGGAGACAGTCTGTTCTTTATAGGAGCTCAAATGCTGAGCTGTGAGCTCCGTTGTTCATTCAGAGATGCTGGGCAGGTACGTTTAGGTCTGCTACAGCAGAACTCATAAACCACTTTTTGTTCCCAGGTGCTCTGTCCCAGGGAGTTAGGACTTTATTTATGAGTTTCCATTGTGTCGCTGCCTTCTTTTTTCTTTCCTTCAGACCTGCCCTGCCCAGCAAGGAGGCAGCCTAGTCACTGTCTGCCTGTAGAGGCTTTGCTGAGCTGCTGTGGACTCCGCCCAGCTGCCGCGTGAGCTTCCCTGCAGTCCTGTTTATATGGGTGTCGTTCGAACTGCCTAGGCAATGGTGGCCCACCTCTGTATTGGTGGACTCTCTCTGTAATGCGGGTTGCCTCGGCAATGATGGGTTGCCTTGGCAGTGGTGGGCTGCCTCAGCATTGGCTGACTACCTCCTTATTGTTGAAGTGTCTCAGTAATGGTGGACGCCCCTCCCCCACGGAGCTGGACCATCCCGGTTTCAGCTGCGCTTGCTGTGAAACTCTCAATCTAGAGGGTTTCTGATTGCTGTTCTTTTGTGGGGGTGGGACCAGCCCAGCCTGATTGCTTGGTTCCCTGCCTCAGAGCTTCAGTTGCCTGTTGAAGAGGCCCCGAAATCTGTGTGTTTTCCCATGCGGTGACTCACTGCACTGGCTTAAACAGCAGCACTGAGATTCGTGGCGCTTTTTTTTTTGCCCTGGAATCTACTGTCCTGGTTCCCTGTTCAGTCCCCTTTTTAAACAGATGAATGGACGACTTCCCATGGCTCCAATTGCCAGCCAAAAGGGCACCTGGACCAGTGTATTTTGTATGGAGAACTGCTGCACCAGGGTGCTGACAAAGCAGCCATGGGGCAAAGCAGCCGCCGGCCGACACAGCCATGCTGGCCGAAACAGCCCCGCTGGCGACCTGTGGGGCTTCTCCGCCTGGGAATCTCCTAGTCTGTGCCAATAAAAATGCGGTGTCCACTCACCCTCTGCGCTTTCACTGGGAGCTGCAATCCTGAGTTGTTCCTAAATGGCCATCTTGGATTGATCCCCCTCTTTTATTTTTTGTGGAGACAGGGTTTCACCATGATGCCCAGGCTGGTCTCAAACTCCTAGGCTCAAGTGATCCATCCAGCTTGGCTTCCCCAAGTGTCAAGATTAAAGGCATGAGCCACAATGTCCAGCCAACACTACCAGGTGTTGTTCCCAATCCTGTTAGTGTGGCTACTTCCAGGTCAGGCAATGTGTACTAGGCCTACTGGATCCCCTTGAGAAGGTGCCTTTTTTCATACCTCCTTTAATAAGTACAATGAGTCCCTGATCTGGGACAATGCTATGCAGGCTGCCATGCTTAAGTTTAGATATTCTGCAAGTCCCCAGATTGTGGTGCTGGCTGAGTCAATGAGCAGGGAAGGCAAATCCATATCCAGAGAAGATACTGAGTTTGATAGGAAGAGTCACTGCATGTTTGCATGGTAGAAAGGTCAGGTATAAGCAGCCAGTCACAAGTGGCCAGCTTGAAGAATCATGACTCACTGGGGGTTCAGCGTCTGTCTCTGCTATTGCCAGGTTTGGCGTCTGGCATTGGCAAAAGCCAGATTAGCTTTGGTGAGGAGGAGCTTTTGCTATTGGATTCATTCATAGTCTCAGTCCTTGCCAACCTGACCAATTTATGCCTCATTTTATTCTTTGAGAAGAAATCTAAATGATACCCACAGTTGAGTCATCCTCTTCAATTGATTGATGAGTGCCTTATCTGAAGTGGATGCTCTCTAGTGATATAAAAAATCCACATATTATAGCCTCCCCCATTGGGCTATTAACATATGACTTTCTTGTTTCTGAATTTCCAGTCATGTTTCTCCCAGGCCTCTTTCCCATCAGCCATGCCATTTGTCACTGCCCGAGTGTCTCTTTATATCCATTCTCAAGCCATTTCTTTCTCAAGTCCCTCTCTTTTCAAAGTTAAGTACCAAAGGTACTACTTACAACTCTGTCTACTTGGAAGGATATTTCTTCACTCTGCTCCCTTTGGCCACGCATGAGTAAGGCTATGGTGTGGCATCTTCATTTTCTGGATCAAGGTGACCCTTGTATAATCCCAGGCCTGAGTGTTTAACTGTTCTATCAATTGGTGAGGCCTCTGTGTAACTGAGAGAGAAGTCTTACTCTTATAGCTACATAGTTCTGTCAATAATTCTGTCATAATAGTTATCTCCTGTTGTATATTTTATTTTTCTTTCAAGATAGAGTCTTGTTCTGTTGCTTAGGCTGGAGTGTGTATATGTATTTTGCAGAGATGGGATCTCACTATGTTCCCACACTGGCTTTTTTTTTTTTAATATCTAAGGGGTCATAACCTCAGTTTGTACTAAGCACATCAGAAGTGACTCTTCAGTGTATGTAGTTCCCTTCTGCAGAAGGCATAATCTTATTCCAGGACATTACAGGTGTGTACTTGACTCTTCTTTGAGGCTACTAGAGCCTCTCCACAACATTGTTTTTCACAACAGATATATCTGGCAGCATCCAATATGGTGGGATATGTGGCTTATGTGAAAGGGCAGCTTCTAGAACTGTTGTCTCATTCTGTTGCTGAGTCCTCTCTTGCTCTCTGGCTCCCTAAAAATTGGCAACCTGGGCTGAGATAAAGTAACTGGGATCAGATTTACTTCCTCATTTGAAACAACTGTAAAAATGGACAAAAAATATGAACAGATTTCAAGACATTGGATATTAGGCAGTGAAAGAATGTGATCCCTGAGAGAGCAAAGACAAACAAGGTGAGCCCCATGATTGCTCTCTGCTTACTGCCTTCAGGGGATTTCTAGGCTGTAGCACAGAGAAGGAAAACCCAGGCAGAACCTAGAGGACTTTCTGAGTTCAAGAGGGCTGAGAGTTTGGCAAGATCAAGGCAGCTAGATTTCTAAGGGCAGGGTACTGGAAAAGAGAGAGCTACATAGAGAAAGAATGCTGGAGACCTCCAGAGAGCCCCCCTTGAGGATTTGGCAGAATATATTCATCAGCACATTGATGTAAAAAAACTACCTCAGGTAAGGGAGAGGGACTACCCAAGAAGATTTGATGTAATAGTTCCCTCTGCTTCCACAGGATTGGATGGAGTGTCTGTTCTCACCAGCCAAACCATAAAACCTCATAAGTTTATCAGGTAGAGTTGTCTTGGGTCTGGAGAATTATTAGCCCTAGACCAAATACTGCGCTGGTCCTGCCTAACAAGTCTTGAAAAGCAAGACCCCAAAGGATCAAACTGTTGCTAAATATCTTTACAGTATCAGAGAACAAAGTTCATGAATATTTATAAGAATGAAAAAATTTCCAGTACCCAACAAGGGAAAATTCACAGTGTCTGGAATCTAATCAAAGATCATCAGGCATATAGAGATGCAGGAAAGCATGACCCATATGAGGAGAAAAAGAAATCAGTTGATTGAAACCAAGCCAGAACTGATACAGTTATTAGAATTAGTAGAGAAAGACAATGAATCATTTATGACTGTATTGTATATGTTCAAAGTAGAGACATGAAAAACACAAAAAAGGCAGAAATCAAACTTATAAAGATGAAAACTATAATATGTGAAATAAACACTGGATGGGACTATCAGGAGACTGGACATCACAGAAGAAGATATTAATAAAGATATAGCAATGGAACTATCTAAAATAAAAGGGAGATAGAAAAAAAAAAACACAATGAAAAGAGCATAAGTGAGTTGCAGGAAAGCTTCAGATGGCCTAATAGATGTGTAATTAGAATCTCCAAAGGAAGCAGTGGGAGAACAAATATTTGAAGAAATAATTTTTCAAATTTGCAAATCCCAGTTACTGGAGTTACCAGCCAGTGCAATAAGACAAGAAAAAGAAAAGGCATCCAGATTGTAAAGAAAGAAGTAAAACTGTATTTATTTTCAAATGACATGATCATCTATGTAGAAAATATGTTACATATTTTTAAAAAGCTGCTATGGCTGGGTGCGGTGGCTCACACCTATAATTCCAGCACTTTGGGAGGTGAAGGTGGATGGATCATGAGATCAGGAGATGGAGACCATCCTGGCCAACATGGTGGAACTGTCTTTACTAAAATTACAAAAATTAGCTGGGCATGGTGGCATGCACTTGTAATCCCAGCTAATCAAGAGGCTGAGGCAGGAGAATTGCTTGAACCAGGGAATCAGAGGTCCACTGAGCCAAGATCAAGCCACTGCACTCCAGCCTGCTGACACAGCAAGACTCTGTCTCAAAAAGAAATTAAAAAGCTGCTAATAAGTGAGTTTAGCAACATTACAAGATAGAAGAGCAACATATAAGAATTAATTATGTTTCTGTATACTAGCAAAAAATTTTTGAAATTATATATTTAAAATTTAAGGTAGGCTGGGCATGGTGGTGCATGCCTGTATTCCCAATTACTCAGTAGGCTGAAGCAGGAGAATCGCTTGAACTTGAGAGGCAGAGGTTGCAGTGAGCTGAGATTGTGCCATTGCACTCCAGCCTGGGCAACAAGAGCAAAACTCTATCTCAAGAAGAAGAAAAAAACCTTAGGATAGTACAAAAGGATCTTAAGGATAAATGTGACAAAGGGTCTGTAAGATCTTTACACTGAAAACTCCAAAACAATATTGAAAGAAAAAAAAAAAGAATACCTAAATCAATGGGCAGATACACTGCGTTTATATATCTGAAGGCTTAATGTTATTAACAGGTTCATTTTTTTCCCAAACTTATCCCTTAGTGATATTCCTTAAGCTTGAGACCCTGAGACAAATTATATAACTAAAATTCATCACTAAGCTGTGGGGAAGATTTCTTGACATGATTTTTTTTTTTTTTTTTTTTTTTTTTGAGACAGGGTCTCACTTTGTTGCCCAGGCTGGGGTGCAGTGGTAAGATTTCACTCCAATTTCTGCCATCCTGGCTCAAGTGATCTCCCTATCTCAGCCTCCCCAGTACCGGGGACTACAGGCGCACGGCACCACACCTGGTTAATTTTTGTATGTTTTGTAGAGAGGGTTTCACCATGTTGCTCTAGCTGGTCTCAAACCTCCTGGGCTCAAGCGATCTACCCACTTTGGCCTCCCAAAGTGCTGGGATTACAACAGGTGTGAGCCACCACGTTCAGGTTCTACATGCTTTTTGTTTTCGTTTTAATCTGTTGAACTCTTTGTCTATTCACTAAGAAGAGGAGTCTATTATATTTCATTGAGAACTGTTTTCTCAGTTGGTTTCCTCATCAGCCAACCTAATTGCCTGTGACTCCCATCTACATCTTCCTGAAAAGGGCTTAATTTTTCTAGTTGTCCATCTTGATGTTCAGCTTCCATTTTTCTAACCTTGGTTTATGTCAGCTACCTTCTTCTAGTTAACTCCTCTTTGGGCCTGTCCTCTATGAATTGCCTTGCTTACAAAAGCAAGAACAATATGTGCTATCTTATTTGATTTAGATGCATAATATTAACATGGTGTGACCTCATGTTCATATTCTCCCCACAAAGTTGAGTACTATTTATATTTGTTTCTGGCTTTAGTTTGACTGCTCTTCTGAACTCTATATGGTAATAACAGATATGAATGTTTATGGAGAATCCCTGACACAGAATTAGCATTAGGCTTTTTAAAGTTCTCATTGGAAATGATTTGGCTTTAGATAATTATTGGTTCTTTGTCTAGTGATCATTGTGGAAGCTAGGTAAAGATCTTTAACCAAGATGACCAAACTACTCTGTAACATAATTCATTGTTGACAAATACTCCCAAATGAGACAAGTGAAAGCTTTTATAATTTATGTTTTTAATTTGCACATGCTTATCTTATAATGCTTATTAGAGTGGTTTAGGTCCTTTTTCCATTGTGCCTTGGTATTTTTTTTTTTTTGACTATCTAGAAACTAACATTTACCTTCATTCTTTAATTCTTGATGCAATGGTCCCAACTTTTGTGTTCATAGAGAACCTGGTATTATAAAGAATTAAGTCAACAGAAATGCAATAAAAGACTTTTAGCCCTAAAAAAATCAGTGGCCTCTTTTCCGAAGGTTTTTCTGAAATTCCTTTTTTACTGACTTGAGAGAGCATTTCATTCTCACAGGAGATTTGACAGACGGTTCTAGTCGTCTGTTCCTGCTTCACTAACTAGGGATTGCACATTTTCTGCCACTGATTTAATAAGGAAAAATAGGAATTAATGAAGAATGAATGATCCCCAAAGCATTGTTTATGTTAGAGAAAATCACATAAACTGGAGTCCCAGAGGAGGATTCTTGGGAACATTTAAACATTAATTCTTAAATCTTTGGATTGGCTTTCATAACTGTTAATGAAGATAAAGTTTAAATATAGTCATTCATGGTATGGTGTCAATAAAAAGGTTGTGGAAGATTAACATCTAATTGATACCCAGAGAGCTTATATTTGCCAGATTTATATTCCTGAAACAAGTGCTACAAATTCCATAGAGCCTTCCACACAGGGACCTGTTTATTGCCCTTCTCAATTTAATATGAATTTTGACATAAATAAAATACAGATTAAATAACTTTTGCAAATAGTGTGTTCCCTTTGTATAACTTCCATCATTACCATACTGTTTAATTTAACTTCATATTGATTACTTCAATTCTTTTGAAAGAACTTAAAACTAAAGCTTGCCTGATGCCTAGTACCTGTTAACATGTTGTATATACCATCAAAGTTGCATATATGTATCTCTTTCTTAACAAATTTCAGCCTGAATTTTTCTTTCTTTTTTTTTCTAAGATAGCATGTTATGGCACAGTCTGGATTTTTCATTTCATTATTTTGCATCAGGAGAAAACCTGCTATAGACTTATTCCACTTTGGATTTTTTAAATTTCATCTAAAAATTTGTAAAAATAAAATTGAAAACAATTATTTATCATGCCATTCTGAAGAAAAGAGAATTGATGTGTTTCCAAGAAGGACATAAATAGCTTACA
>NW_016107397.1:9145610-9151215 GCF_001604975.1 Cebus imitator | reverse complement strand
CCATTGCACTCCAGCCTGGGTAACAAGAGCGAAAATCCGTCTAAAAAAAAAAAAAAAAAGAAAAGAAAAAAAGAATGTTTTTCAGCCAAAATTATTTTGGCCGTGTTCTATGGAGTGAAATTTTAAAGGGTTCTAAAACCACAGAAACCAACTTTCTCTTGTGTTAGTTGTTGCATGGATATTGGGGTGCCCTTAGAATCAATCACTAGGTAACTTGGAGATTGGACAGGAACAGAGTGAGCCACAGTTCCTCCAGAACTAGTCCCATGAGGGTTTTGCTGCTGGCCCCACCACACACTGGGCATCACTGCTTGAGCCACTGCCCCAGCTGGCACTGGACACTCCACTGCTCCTCTGGACTAGGGCTCCGCTCTGCCCCCACTGCTGCTGCTGTCATTTGAGTTCTCCTTTAGCCTCTTCCTGGGTATGACCAGCCCGATTTAAAAATCCAGAGCACATTTGTCTAATTGAGCATGCTATGTCTCAGACCTGGTACCTGTAGAGGCTGCGGTCTGGAAATATCCAGATGTAGTCTTTTCAGCCTTTAATTTGAGTTAAGCTCTATCTCCACAAAAGCTCATAGGGTGGAGAATTCTCCAAATATAGGGAAGCGGTTCAGATCCTAGGCAGACTGAAAATGTCAGATGTCTAGTGTAAGCAGTTGTTCATGGGATGGACCATGAGATGGACCTGATGCTGCTTCCTAAAGAAATTCTAGGGGTTCTAGGGGTGTTTCCGTGGTACACTCAGAGTTGCAGGTCACAGCTGAGGCATTCTCCTATTCACAGAAATGGACATTTAAGCCCTTGGTTTTTGTTTGGATTTTGTGTTTTATTTTCTTTGCCATTCCTGATGATGAACTGGCCCTGGAAAACATTCTGTTAGTTGAGTAGAATTCTGCCTTGATACAGTGAATGCAAACATTCCCTGCTGTGTAGAGTTGAAATAGGAAAAGGCATTTTCTATATGGCATATGGTGCTAAGATTTTATCATACTTTCTTATAAAGAGCCAGGAAACTTTGCCTGCTTAAAAATGTGTGTTTATAAACAATAGACTTACAATGAATATTCCCATCTGTTAGGTGAACATAATTTGTGTAGGAATTCCCATAATAGGTAGAGGACTTTGCAACTTTTTTTCGTATTTTTTCCCTCGTGAGACATTAGATAAAGAGATGGTACAAAACAGCATATGCTTAATATTAATTTTGTCTCTGTTTCTCCCTGGTGTTTGAAAGCAGTTCTATTTTTGTGCATTAGTACATAGAAATGCTATAGAAATTCATAAGAATTTAAGACCTATTTAGCTACTGAAAAACAGGAAAAAGTAGAATGAACAGTCATATAAATATGGTTATGTTGCAGTGATAAAACTGTCTTTGTAGTGTTTCAAATATATACTGCAATGACTTGTGCTATTTCTTTCCAAAAACTTTTGTTGACTTTGTTTTAAGCTTATCAAAACTCCCCTCTACTGTAATCACAGCTTATAGTAATCAAAACTGCACATAGTCCTGGTCTGGATTTGTAACTTAAATAAATGGTATCGGCTCATTGTGTTCAATTTGCCGTTTTTGTAATCGTATTCACTAATTAATTTTGTTTTAGATGAACCATTCCACATACAAGAACAAAAATTTTAAGATGAAAATTCAGCAATATTTTTTCTTTATAAAAGATTTTATTAATCCTTCCCTAGGTGCTCAAGAAGATTATCAGAGGGGAAAACAAACTTTGATTAATATTTGCTTAATCTTGAATGACTTCTGTTGTCCAAATGTTTTAATCACTTAAAATTATGCCTGTCAGTTCCTTTTTCAGGTTTTCTAATTGTACATGCTTGAATAAAAACCTGAGCAATGAGTTGAATATAAGTGATTCAAGGTATACTTGGGAACTGAGCAAATTAGTGTACACTTTGTCTTTTACTCGATTTTGGAAAGGTTTCTCTGATTATAGTTTGTAAAAGGAAATACTTTCAAATTGTAGACAAGTATTATTGATGTATCTTTTTTGGGGGGGTAAAGAATACATCACTCTGTTTTATTCTCCCCTTTTTGGAAATTAGTCTATTTGAGCTTCTTTTCTTTTTTTCCTTTTTCTTTCTTTCTTTTTTTTTTTTTTTTTTTTTTGGAAATAGGCTCTGGCTCTGTCGCGCAGACTGGAGTACAGTGGCACCATTTTGGCTCACTGCAACGTCCACCTCTCAGGCTCAGGCTATCTTCCCACCTCAGCCCTCCAAGTAGCTGGGATTACAGGCTCACGCCACCACACCTGGCTAATTTTTGTACTTTTTGTGGAGAAAGGGTTCTGCCATGTTGCCCAGGCTGGTTTCTTTTCTTTCTTATGATAGACACCTTCCCATATGTGAAAAGTATCCAAGCCTCAAGTCTTACTCTTTTGTTTTTTTGTTCAAATATGATGTAACTTATTCAACTGCAACCTGCAGACATTTGTTTTTATTTTTTGATATGATAAATATAGAAAAAGCTGTACACAATTAATGTGTACAACTTGATGACTTGTGAGATAATTATACGCCCATGAAACCTTCACCACCATATATGGCATAAATCTCTCCATCGCCTCCAAAAGTTTCCTCTTGCCCTCTTTATTATTGTTTTTGTGTGATAAAAACACATCTCTTAGCATACTTTAAAATATATAGTACAGTATTCTTCCTGTAGACACTATGCTGTGCAGTAGCTCTGTAGGGCTTACTCATCTCCTATAGCCGAAACTTCCTGCTCTTGGATTCCTTCCCATTTCCCCTCCCCTGTACCTGCTAGTAGCCACCATTTTACTCTCCACTTCTATGAACTTGACTATTTTAGATTCCTCTCATAAGTGGTATCAGGTAGGAGTTGTCCTTCTGTGTCTGATTTGCTTCACTTAGATGAACCTGAGGATCTTATGCGATGTAGCAAATGCCAGGATTTCTTTCTTTTTAAGGCTGAATAATATTCCATTGTGTGTATACACCACATTTTCTTTCTCGATTTCTCAGCAGACACCTGAGTTGTTTCTATGTCTTGGCTGTTGTGGATAATGCTGCAGTGTGCATGGAGTGCAGACATCTGAGATCCTTGTTTCAGTTCCTTTGAAATTATACCCAGAAGTGGGATTTGCTGGTCATATGGTCGTTATTTGTGTAATTTTTAAAGAAACCTCTATACTATTTTCCGTAATGGATACACCAATTTACATTCCCATGTTCCTTTTTCTCCATATTGTCAGCAACATTTATTTTTCATGTTTTTGATAGTAGCCTTCCTAACAGGGGTAAGATGACATCTCATTGCAGTTTGGGTTTGCATTTTCCTGATGACTAGGGACATTGAGCACGTTTTCATACATCTATTGACCATGTGTATGGCTTTGGAGAAATGTGTATCTAGTGTCTTTGCCCATATTAAAAGTATTTCTTTTTAGCTATTTTTTCCTTATGTAGTGTATGTGTGCGTGTGTGTGTGTGTATGTGTGTGTGTGTTTTGAAACAGGATCTTGCTTTGTCCTCTGACTGGAGTGCAGTGGTGTGATCTCAGCTCACTGCAACCTCCGCCTCCCAGATTCAAGTGATTCTCCTGTCTCAGCCCCTCCAGGTAGCTGGGATTACAGGCATACACTACCACACCGGCTAATTTTTGTATTTTTAGTACAGACTGGGTTTCACCATGTTGACTAGCCTGGTCTTGAGCTCCTGGCCTCAAGTCATCTGCCTGCCTTGGCCTTCCAAAGTGCTGGGATTATAGGCATGAGCCACCACACCTGGCCCCTCATGTATTTTAGATATTAACTCTTTCTTAGCTATGTAGTTTGCTTACACCTTACTCTTAAGTTGTTTGTGAACCTGGCCAAGAACTCAATTACTGTACCATCTTGGGCAGTTTAGGTGTAGGCTCAGGAGTTGTAAAACTCATTTCAAGTGATTGTTGGTTACATGTCTTCACTTGCTCATGGATTTTAAAACACCCTAAGTAACAAAACTAAGCAGTAAACCTAAAGCAAGGCTTTTATAGAAACTATATCTTTTATTTATTTTTTTCCTTTGAAGATATACTAAAAAATATAGACAGGCATGGAATTGAAGGATGATTTCTTATAGCCACAGAAGTGGAAAATACAGATGAAATGACTTTTTTATCAGCTGAAAAAAGTTTTTAAAGTTAACGTCTGGGCATATGTGGAGAAGTAAGGAAAGAAAGTGAATATGCTGTGCTGTGATATGTTCACATTAGTGACTGGAGAGAGGCGTCCTGATGGCATTGCTTTCTCTGCCTTGATGAACACCATCTCATCCTGAAAGTGTTGTTTGCCCTTTCATGTAGAGAGTTACCAGATATCGTGTTAAGACTATTGCCAGTTTTAGGAATAATCTTTGGAAATTCTGACATTCTGTGGAGAGAGAATTATAAATGACTTTTTATTGAGAGGGCTAGTTTAAATGCAATGACTTTTAATTATTTAACCTTTCTCATTCCACCAGTTGTAATATCTCCTGTGTGCATGGCACTGTACTAGACACCAGAGTTGCAATGATGAATAAGATAGAGTAGATCCTAGCTTTGGGTGATATTTACAGCCTTCTTGGGGAGACAGGTATTAGTGCAATAATCTCAGAAATAAATGGTAATTCTAGTAAGTGTCTCGGTTAGGGAAGGATTGCACAGATATTAGGTTACCAAAAATAAAGTATTTGTTGAGCATATACTAGATGAGATGCCGGTACTGTTTGATAAAATAGCATCTGCTGGTTAGATATGACTGTTAACACTGGATATAAGCACTAACACTTCTTTTTGGCATTCAACAGGTATATTATTCCATCTCTGCAGAAGCTCGATGCTGGGTCTTACCGCTGCGTGGTGCGAAACAGAATGGGAGCACTCCTGCAAAGAAAATCAGAAGTTCACGTTGCATGTATGTGTACAGTAGGGAGATGTCCAAATGTTAAAGAACGAAGTGTTGCTGGGGAGTGAATCAGAATCACTTTTTGCCATTGTAGGAACTGAGATTTTTATCTTTGGTTCTATTTCTAGTAGAATAATTGCTAAACTCAGTGAAAGATAAGTAAGCAGCCAGTTTGGCTGGCTAGGCAAGGGGCCGATGAGGCAAAGGCCACTTTTCTTCATTTGAAAAGATTCAGGACCCTGAGGAGGATGAAAAAGTGAATAGGATGCCTTCTGTTTTATGAATCAGCTGCTCTTAGCTTGTACTATGTTTGGATTCAAAATATTTTTAAAGTAAAAAGTTAAGTCCATTTAGGTCAAAGTTCATCCATTCATTGTCAGTTCTTTGCAACGATGATTCGTTTAGAAGTCATTTTGCTGCAGCACAAAAAGTACATGGATAGTAAGCATCCCAGATGGTGTTCATGTTATGGGGATTTATTAATTCTTTATTCAGCAGATTCATTTTGGAGAATGAAACTTTTAAACGTAAATGAAGGAGAAAGAATGCAGGAAGCTTATATTTTCCTGCAGTCTTGAGGAGAAACAGGAGAGTGAACTTGACCTATGCAAATTATTTAGTCCTTTTCCTAATTCAAAATCTATGAAGAATAAAAATGGACTGCCTACTTTATTTTATGTATTTATGTATATA
>NW_016107397.1:9137616-9145590 GCF_001604975.1 Cebus imitator | reverse complement strand
ACAATATAATAATTACATACTATATATCAAATATATAGGTGATGTATGTAATATGTATATAAATAAATACATATTTGAGACAGGGTCTTTCTCTGTCTCCCAGGCTGTAGTGCAGTGGCACAAACATAGCTCACTGCAAGCTTGAACTGGGCTCAAGTGATCCTCCCTCCTCAGCCTCCTGAGCAGTGGGAACTATAGCTGTGTGCCACCATGCCTGGCTAATCTGGCTAATTTATTTTGGTTTTGGTAGGGGAGGGATCTCACTGTGTTGTCCAGGTTGGTCTCTAATGCCTGGCCTCAAGGGACCCCCCTGCCCAAGCATCCCAAAGTGCTGGGATTACGGAGTGAGCCTGGCTTGTTTTATTATATCTTGATTGTACTACCAAAATTTCTCTTTGTTTAAAAGTAAGCAAAAAATGGTATAAGGTGTTAAATTACATTTTATATCATTAAAAACTTTAGAGAACAAAAGAGCTCCTGAGTTGGGTTGTGTACTATTTGGTGATGACAGTATTTTCTCATTTGTCATTTTAACTCCAATTATGGCTTGCAGCTTTCTGTGTGACTAGATGAAATAAAATAATATCTAGTTATTCTCCTATTCTGCCATAAACCTAGTGATTGAGTGAAGTGGTGATGCTATATATGTTTGAGTGCTTTTTTAAATCACTAGGAAGGCTTAAGTTTTTCTAAACTGTGATGCTAAGAATTTTGCAGAATAATTGAGAACTTTTATTCAATTGAATAATTGAAAATGTAATTAGTAGAGTGAAGATCAATATCTAAATGATATTTGAAGAAGAGCTTCAAAATTATATTAAATTCTATATTATAAAATTGAATTTTGCTTAATTATGTTTTTGTTTCTATTCTATATCTCTAGCTTTTAGTTTTTGTTTTGTTTTGTTTGAGACAGTCTCACTCTGTTGCCCAGGCTGGAGTACAATGGTGCGATCTTGACTCTCCAAAACGTCTGCCCCCCAATTTCAAGCTATTCTCCTGCGTCAGCCTCCTGAGTAGCTGGGATTACAGGCACCTACAACCATGCCCAGCTAATTTTTTATTTTTAGTAGAGACAGGGTTTCACCATGTTGGCCAGGCTGATCTCAAACTCCTGACCTCAGACTCCTGACCTCAAACTCCTGACCATGGCCAGGCTGGTCTCAAACTCCTGACCCCAAACTCCTGACCAACATGGCCTCCCAAAGTGCTGGGATTACAGGTATGAGCCACTGCGCTCTGCCTTTAGATTTTTTTTAATCTTTCTTTTCTCCTTTGATTTGATAACAAATTTCATTTTCTTTTAAAATAAGTATGAATATTTTTCTAATCTGATTTGTTTTGTTTCATCTTTTCCCTCAAATATTAGATACTGTCACATAGGAAATTTCTTTTGAATCAAGAAGATATTGATAGTAGAGCTTTTCTGTGGAATATTTCAAACTTATTTAAATATAAATAAAAATACACTATTTTGTGATATCTATTTGTATATATATTTGTATCTGACCATAATATGGATTTTTTTCAAAAATTTCAAATGTTAACAATTTTAAAATTAGCTATTTACACCTACATTCTAATAGCTGTGTTTTTTCCTATGACTCCATTTTTGAAATGTTTTTACCAGTAGAACAAATACTGGACAAAAGCTGGTTGCCTCAAATTAAGTCAACTATATAGGAGTGGGAGAATGCTGTATAGACTTGTCAGTGGTTAGGAAATAGTCCTCCCAAAAGATCTCTGAGGGAGACAGTGATCTCAAAAATGAAGGAAACAAGCTGAAGAGAGTAAGGGCTGGTGCTGGCTGGAACTAGTTTGAAAGATTTAGGAGCTAGATGTCCAAAACTATTTTATGACGGTTTCTGAGAAACCTGTTTCATGTGGCTCTAGGATGGCTTCAGCATTTCATTTCAATATCATAGACAGTTGCAAACATTCCCTTGTGTTGTCAGGTAGGGCAAAGACCCATATGGCTTTGCTGACGCCATGTGCAGCGTGGGCACTTGGGAGGCTCATGAGTTGCCTGGTGCTATACTCACAACCAGATCTGTGTTCGTCAGCACTTCGTTGCAGTCTTGCTTGTCCTGTTGTTAGATGACTTTACTGTAACACGTACCCATTTCTATCTGTGACCTCTTCCCTCCCCAAAAAATGTTTTCTAGAACCTGAAAGCACTTATTTTTTCTCTGCAGATATGGGAAGTTTCATGGATACGGACCAGAGGAAAACAGTTTCTCAAGGACATGCAGCAATTCTAAACCTGCTACCCATCACCAGCTACCCCAGACCTCAAGTGACTTGGTTTAGAGAAGGGCACAAAATTATTCCAAGCAACAGAATGTAAGTTGCTCCAAACATTAAAGCTTCAAATAAAATTTTCATGTCACTTATTGGCACCATTTTCACGTTAAGTGTACCAATTAAGGTTACCGATGATTTGAAAAGAGCAAACTAGTCTAGGAGGCCTATCCTAATCTTTAATAAATATCTATTTTAGGACTGGCTTGACTATTCATAAGCAGTTTAAGCAAATAGCCTTGTAATGTTACTCTTCAGTATGTTGCGTGCCCTAAAACTAGAGCACCCTTACCTAACTTCACAGTCCATTTTTTCTTTTATGAATGCACTTTTAAGATGTCACTGTCATCCCTGAGTTGTGTTTGCCTCCTAGTAGTGATTTAATGAGTGCTGGTATTTACTTATAGAGCTGTGGGGTTTTTTTCCCCCTCCTTTTATTAAGCCGTGTTTGATACTACTTTCTCTGACGATAAAACAGTAATTACTGCTTATTTCTCTTTATCCTTTTATCCTACCATGACAGTTTTATTTCTCTTCATCTAATTAGTGGTTCACCCATCTATTGCAGAATAGTTGCTTTGTGATTAGTTAAGCATTATTTCAAGGTGTTCTTACCTATCTCACATTCAAGATATTTATCTAATGCCAGACAGGTTTTCTTCACTTGGAGCTTTAAGTGATTAAAAAGAACACTTAGTATGTATTTCATAACTGGACATTTTATAATCTAATTTAAAGACAGTATTCCAAACATAAAGGTTTCAAGGATGAACGTTTCCCGAAGAATCATGAAATGCCGTAAGCTTAGGCCAGAAGTCAGATATTTATGCTGTCAAGTGGTTGCACTCAGATAAAAATTCATCAAGAGAAAGCACTCTTGTTTTGCTTTTTTCAAAAAGAATATTTGTGAGATAGTTTGCCAAATAGATTTTAAATGTAATTATGAAAGCCACTGTGGGAAGCCACTTGCTCTCTCCCTTGCCTGAGCATCTGTGGAATCCCTTTCCTAAGCCTCGTGATTCTGGTCTCCTACCCCTTTCTTAGCATCTGTAGAATGCCTTCCCTAAGCCCCATGTCTCCAGTGTGCTACCTCTGGATTGGAATCCTGCTGGAATCTAAACTTTTTTTTTTTTTTTTTTTGAGACAGAGTGGCTCTGTTGCCCAGGCTGAAGTGCAATGGTATAATCTCAGCTTGCTGCAACCTCTGCCTCCCAGGTTCAAGCAATTTTCCTGCCTCAGCCTTCTGAGTAGCTGGGACTACAGGAGCGTGCCACCGCGTCTGGCTAATTTTTGTGTTTTTAGTAGAGAGGGGGTTTCACAATATTGGCCAGGCTGGTCTCAAATTCCTGACCTCAAATGATCCACCAGCCTCAGCCTCCCAAAGTGCTGGGACTACAGGAGTGAGCCACCACTTAAACTTATTTCACAGATGTTTCTATTTTGGTTATTGGAAACAAAAATTTATATATACATATGCATGCCACATATTTGAAAATTCTAGTAAAAATATCAATTACCTTAGGAAATGGGTTTTGCTGTATTTTTTCTTTATTTAATTACAAGTTACTTAGGTATCCACCTTTATATTGATTCCAATCATAAAAGATGCCTCTTGAGTTTGGGTGAAACAAAGATGAAGGATCGATTTTTTCATTCTTAGTAGACTGTTAGGCTTAAAAAGGCAGGTAAGGGCCGGGCATGGTGGCTTGTTCCTGTAATCCTGGCACTTTTGGAGACCGATTGCTTGAGTTTAAAGTGATCCTGGAGTTTGAAACAGCTGGGCAACATAGTGAAATCTTATCTCTACTAAAAAAAAAAAAAAAATTAGCTGGGTGTGGTGGCACAGACCTGTAGTTCCGGCTGTTTGCTACTCCTGAGGCTGAGGTGGGAAGATCGCTTGAGGTCAGGAGTTGGAGGTTACAGTGAGTTATGATGGTGCCGCTGTACTCCAGCCTTGGTGACAGAGCAAGACCTTGTCTCAAAAAAAAAAGGTCAGGCAAGATACATTCTTGTATCTTGAAAAGAGCAAACTAGTCTAGGAGGCCTATCCAGCTCTCTAATGGGGGAGAATTGGTACCAGGGATGAGGAGGTAGATGGAATTAGACTTTCTTCTCAAACACTGGAGCTTTTAATTAATGTCAGTTGCAGCAAAATTCATAGTGGAAGAATTCTTTTAACTTAGTAGCAAATAAGTCTGTCTTAATGCATCTGTTAACCTGTGTTCTAGCTATATTTATGAGACAACACTTATTCACGAGTGTGACAGGGTATAGAATGAAATAACTCTTAATTTCATAAATTTTTTAAACTTGCAAATGCATGCTAAAGCTGGTTTAATTCCTGGTGAGCTAATAAAGATGCTAGTAGGGCTTTAACTTAGTGTAATATCAAACAAATGGTCTGCTTACAAGCATGAAGCTGTTGATAAATCTCTAATCTCAGGGAAATAATGCAGTGTACCATTTTTTAAAGAGATGAGATGAGGCTGATTATGGATATTTACACTTTTGCAAGGCCCTTTAGTTTCATATTTTCCACCTCATCATCACCCCACATTTATTAAGTACCTGCTGTGCAAGATTACATAAATCAGTATGGGTGTGTTTTTCTCCACAAGTTTATACATCATTCAAAGAGATACAGCTTTCCTATCCCAAGTACACTGATTTGATCTTTACAAATTATATGAATGTATTA
This sequence comes from Cebus imitator, assembly GCF_001604975.1. Taxonomy (NCBI): domain Eukaryota; kingdom Metazoa; phylum Chordata; class Mammalia; order Primates; family Cebidae; genus Cebus; species Cebus imitator. The sequence continues at coordinate 9,140,591 of NW_016107397.1, read as the reverse complement.
AATGATCACATGTACCCTGAAACTGTGTACATCCATTATGCATCAATAAAAAGTTTAAATTTTTAAAAATTAAAAAAATCTAAATATGAAAAAAACCCAGATATATCACTTTCCATGTCTAGGAAAGTACAGCTTTTGACTGAAGGTGGGAGGGCATTCCTGCATTTCTCTTACCCACATGATTGCTAGCACAAGTCAGATGGTGTCAGATTTGTTATATATCCACAAAGATGCCATTTAAAAATTACAGCATTTGACTCAAGGTGCTTCACACATACTGAAATGCAAGTCAAGCTTCTGCACCTATTTATTTTTTTCTGAGATGAAGTCTGGCTTTGTCGCCCATGCTGGAGTGAAGTGGTGTGACCTCGGTTTACTGTAATCTCTGCCTCCCGGGGCAAGCAGTTCTCCTGCCTCAGCCTTCTGAGTAGCTGGGATTACAGGCACACACCACCATGCCCGGCTACTTTTTGTGTTTTTAGTAGAGATAGGATTTCACCATGCTGACCAGAGTGGTCTTGAACTCCTGTCCTCATGTTCTGCCTACCTCGGCCTCCCAAAATGCTGGTATTAACAGGCATGAGCCACTGTGCCTGGCCTCTCTGCACCTGTTTTTAACCTCCTTGTGTGAGTTCAGTTCCCTAATACATGTGCCTTTGTCATGTGGTGAAGAAGGCTCATTTTCTCTCCCCACCTCCATTTTTAAACATTATCTCATTATCTGGCTTTAAAATGTGAGCTTTAGGCTTATAATTAAATGATTTTTTTTTCATTTTCATGGGAAACAGTGAGTCTAATGTTTCTAACTTGAAAAATTAGTTGAATAGCCTATTAATAATCTTAACAGGAGCCATTATTTATTGAGTACCTACTTTGAATGTATCTTCTCTAATCCTCACAATTGCCTTTGGAGGCAGGTATAATTTGCTCTGTGTATAGTTATCAGAACCAAAGATGATAGTTGTTAAACAACTTACCCTGGGGCACACAGCTGATACACCAAGAGCCAGGGTTCAAGCCTGATTCTTTCCACTTTATTTGCTGATCATCTTTCACGTTTTTGATTGTTTTTTCCATACATTGCTCTAGTCTTTTTTCCTCATCTTTTAAAAGACCAGCTTTCAGCTGGATTAACCTGGGTTTGCATAGAGGGGTTGAAAAGTGTCTGATACCAATATGTTTTGAAAGTAGAATCAGTAGGATTTCCTGTTGGATTTGATGTGGGAAATTAGAGAAAGAATAATCATGGATAACTCTGTGACTTTTCTTGGCCTGAGCAACTTGCAGGATGGAGATACCATTTGCTGAAATAGAGAGATAATTTTTTGGAGATGTGAATTTTGTCTATATAAGTGGAAGTTTTGGCAGTGGTGTCTGCATTTTGAGATGCATAGTAGATAGCCAAAAGGAGCCAATAGCTGATTCAAGATCAGCAAAGAGGTCTAGGTTAAGCTTGGTGTATTGATGGTATTTAAAGCTCTTTACAAACCTATGAAATAAATAAGCCAGTAGGTGTACCCCAAAGACTTCCATTGTTTCAGTTACAATGGTGATGGATGCCTATAATCCCAGCAACTTGGATGGCTGAAGTGGGAGGATCACTTGTGCCCAGAAGGTAGAGACCAGCCTAGGCAACATAGCAAGACTCTGCCTCCGAAACTAAGAAGAAGAAGATGCTCTTGGCTGCAAGTCACAGAGGTTGACTTTGGCTGTCTTATACAAAAAGAAACTGTGTTGAATATATAGAGAAATATAGAATCAAATCAATAGGAGAAAATTTCATGATAATCAGGACTGCTCCTGAAGCCAGAGGAGCAGAGAACAATCAATAGTGTAATGGCCTCCCAGGTCCTAATTCCTAGAACTTTTGAACACGTTAGGTTACATGGCAGAGGGCAAGTAAGGCTGCCAAAACAATAAGGAGCTGATATAGTTGAAATGATGGGGCAAAAGAGAAAGGCATCTTAGGACAAGTGAAGTTAAGCTTTGTGTCTGTACCCTACGACTTGATACAAGCCCAAATGCTGGCAGAGTTGGTTCCCAGCATCTCACCTTAGAGCTTTAACCTGTGACTCACACTTGCCAGAGGGCAGAGGTCTGATTCTCCCAAGCTTGATGGATTCCACTGTGGGAGGAGACAGGTTAACATTCCTCGTTTCATACATGGAGTAGTAGTAGCATTCCTTGTTTTATACATGTAGTAGTAGTAGTAGTTTTTTTTTTTAATTTATTTAACTTTAGGTGCATACTATATCTGGCATTTCTCCCCATGTTATCCCTTCCTACCTTTCCCTGCCTCCTCACCCTGCTGTCTCTCCCCTACCCACCAACTGCCCCCAGTGTGTGATGCTCCCCTCCCCGAGTCCACATGTTCTCATTGTTCAGCACCCACCTATGAGTGAGAACATGTGGTGTTTGGCTTTCTGTTCTTGTGTCAGTTTGCTGAGAATGATGGTTTCCAGATTCATCCAAGTTCCTACAAAGGACACGAACTCATTTTTTATGGCTGAGTAGTATTCCATGGTGTATATGTACCACATTTTCTTTGTCCAGTCTACCATTGATGGGCATTTGTGTTGGTTCCAGGTCTTTGCTGTTGTACACAGGGCTGCAGTGAACATACGTGTGCATATGTCTTTAGAGTAGAACGATCTATAGTTCTTTGGGTATGTGCCCAGTAATGGGATTGCTGGATCAAATGGAATTTCTATTTCTAGATCCTTGAGAAATTGCCACACTGTCTTCCACAGTGGTTGAACTAATTTACACTCCCACCAGCTGTGTAAGAGTGTTCCTATTTCTCCACATCCTCTCCAGCGTCCGTCTCCAGATTTTTTAATGATCACCATTCTAACTGGCGTGAGATGATATCTCAATGTGGTTTTGATTTGCATTTCTCTAATGACCAGTGATGATGAGCATTTTTTCATATGTTTGTTGGCCTCATATATGTCTTCTTTTGAAAAGTGTCTGTT
>NW_016107397.1:9134182-9136996 GCF_001604975.1 Cebus imitator | reverse complement strand
TCCCCAGTCTGGAGTAAAGTTAAAGTGGTGTGATCTCAGCTCACTGCAACCTCGAACTTCAGGGCTCAAGCGATTTTCGTACTTTGGCCTCCAAAGTAGCTGGGATTACAGGTGTGTGCCACCACGCCTGGCTAATTTTTTGTATTTTTAGTAGAGACTTTCTTTCACGATGGTACCCAGGCTGGTCTTGAACTCCTGACCTCAGGCAATCCACCTGCCTCTACCTCCCAAAGTGCTGGGATTACAGGCCACCATGCCTGGCCAGTTTTAAGTGGTTTTGACCACCTAAAATGTTTTTGTTTTCTACCTATATTTGGCCTCCTGGTATGCACAGGAGATGCACAGTGCTGGAATGGCTGGATGGATGAATGTGAAGAAAAGTCATGTAATGTCCGCAGACTTCCTCAGCAGAAGGGGAAAACAAGAACAAACCTCAAGGAAAAATGCTGTTGATGAAGCAGAAAAAATATCCTGGAAGGCCAAACAATATTTTGAGAGAATTGAGAATCAGTTATATTCACAATTTTGAATAGGTAATTATAGGTTTTATTTATTGATTTACTGAATCCAAAGTTTGCCATCTTTGCATATCAAAGATGAGCATGGGTTTGTCTTTATAAATACAGTCTAATTTGATATCTGTTTTATTTTGATTTAGATATATTTTCGTTGTTTCCACTTGTTTCTCAAAATATCAATGTGAATATTGATGTTGTGCTGAATTTCTCTTACTTCCACGACGTAATTTATGTTGGTAGTTATCAGATTGCAACACAAAAATTTACTCTGTACAGTGCCATTCTTTTGCTTAATTGCAGGTTCTTGCGCTCAAATTGCATTCTGTAGCCTACCTGACAGGAATGTGCAAGCACAAGTATTCTTGAATGTTTTTTCCTGGAAATGCGAAGTTTATATAAAGATTAAATGTTTCAAACCTTCAGTCAGCTTTGCAGTAGATGATTTGCCAGTAATGCTCTGGATTGTGAAGTATGGGTAGTAAACAGCGTCCCAGGTGACTCAGAAACAGTCTGACTCATAATTGTCCATGCTTAAATAATTGCACATCCATTAACTTATTACTATTTCATTTCAGTTTCTTCAAGAAAGATTTGTTTAAATTAGCACTTGCATTGGAAGTCACAACTTAATGCTCAACTGAAGTAGATCTGGTTGTAATAATATTTTTATAGTTAACTAGGCTTTCAAAATAATGCGCTTTTAAAATTTTATATTTTATAGGCATTTCATGAATATTTATAGAGTATATGTGTGAACTGAGCCGTATTTGATATAAGTAAAACAGATGAGTAGATACGGGTTCCAGACCTGCTTTCACCATAACTCTGACCTTGGGAAAATTACTTATTCTCCCTTTGCCTCCATTTTCCTGTGTCAAAAATGAAAAGGGTTTTCTAACCATGTCTATAGTCCTTTCTGGTGTTAACATTCAGTGCTGCTGCTAAGGAAAGGGATGCTATGGCTGTTGTACCTCCCTTCCCTCTCTTACTTCCTTCATACATTCATGAATGTTTCCCGAGTACTTAGTGCCAGGCACTGTTCTGCTTGCTCGGGACAGGAAGGGGAATTGAGGCATCCCATGTGTGGCCCTCAGTGAGGTATGTTCTGATATGGAAGCAGATAGTACACAGGACACTTTGGGGTGAGGGTTGTGCTGCCATGCTCTGAGGACATGGATGGGTGGGAAGAGAGAGTCCCAAACTGGAGGGAGTTGAATTGAGTGCTAAGGATAGGCCCTCTGTGGAGGTGACATTTTAAAAAACACTTTATAGAGTTATAATTTACATATGACAAATGCACAGGTTTTTTGTTTTTGATACAGAGCCTCGCTCTTTTGCCGTACAGGTGTCGTACAGTGGTACAATCTTGGCTCACTACAACCTCCACCTCCCAGGTTTAAGCGATTCTCCTCCCTCAGCCTCCCAAGTACCTGGGATTACAGGTACCCAACACCACACCCAGCTAATTTTTGTATTTTTAGTAGAGACAGGGTTTCACCATGTTGGCCGGGAGAGTCTTGATCTCTTGACCTAATTATCCACCCACCTCGGCCTCCCAAAGTACTGGGATTACAAGCGTGAGCCACCACGCCTGACCCAAAATACACATTTTTTTTAAGCACACAGATGGAAGAATTTCAGTAAATATGTACACAGAAGAAATTACCATCCAAATCAAGAGAGTTCCTGGGTCCTTCCTGCAGTTAGTATGCATTCTTGCAGCCCTGCCCTCCCATTTGTCTAATGTCTATTACTGCAGGTTAGATTACCTGCTCAGAATTTCTCAAAAAGGACATCATTGAATATGAAATCCTTTGTCTAGCTTCATTCATTCACGTAATTTCTGTGATATTCTCAATGTGATATTTAATAATTAATGATTTTTGAGTGCCCGCCACTGTTTTAAGGGTTTTATTTATAACTATTCACTTAATCTTCACAGTAGCCCAGTGGTTTAGTAATGTTATTATTGTGGCTTTCCTGACGAGAACTAAGGCAGGGAGAGGCCAGCAGCTGGCCAGCATGGGAGCCATTTGACTCCTAAGTCCACACTGCACCCCTGTGTATGAGGCTCTTCTCCTAGGTTCATGTCTGCAAGATGGGAAGGAGCCAGCCATGTGCAGCTCCAGAGAGTGAATGTTCTAGGCACAGAGGTCAGAAACAGAAAAGAGCTTGATGTATTTGCTAAACTGAAAGAGACTCTGGCCCTGTAGCCTCCGAACCTGGGAAGGAATCTGGATTTTATTCTGTACACAGTGGGAAGTCTTTGGAAGAGGTTGCTTTTTTTTTTTTTTTT
>NW_016107397.1:9054454-9132702 GCF_001604975.1 Cebus imitator | reverse complement strand
ACCAGCATTGTATGAATGATCATGTTTCCCTGCTTCCTCATAGCATTTGGTGTTGTCACGATTTTTTATTTTAGCCATTCTGATAGGTGTGTAATGATATCTCATTGTGTTTTTAAATTTTCATTTCTCTAATAGCTAATGATGTTGAACATCTCTTAACGTACTGATTTAAAAAGAATGAAATTAGAGAAAAACAAACTTCTTGCTATGAAAAATGTATTCATTTATTTGAAAAGTCAATTGAATGGGTGAAAGAGCAGACAACATACAGCTAAAGTAAGACTTATTGTTCTGATAGATCTGAAGAAATTACTTAGAATAAAACACAGAGGAAGAAAGATGGAAAATCTAGAAAAAGGCCAAGAGATATAGAGGACAGAGTAATCAAGACAACCAATCAGAAAATGGGGGATAGATACTATGCAGAGAGATCATTGCTATGACATGGTGACTCTTAGCAGAATGAGCTCCAAGTAAGATAAATAAAATAAATCCAAATCTATACATATTTTAGATTTTACATAACTGCAGAATATCAAAGACAAAGAAGAAACCTTAAGGCAACCATACAGGTAATTCAGGTTGCCTCAGAGGAACAGCAATCGGGAGATAGCTGACACCAGTAATAGAGAACAGAGGGGAATGATATCTTCCAAATGCCAAGGGATGGAACTGCTGTCTTAGAATTCTGCATCAGCTAAGCTAACAAGCCAAAGTGGGGAAGACATGATGGTACTTTCAGACAAGCCTGAGAATCTCTAATTCCGAGAACATTGCTCAGAGATTTGTGAATGAGTTTGAGAAAGAAGGATACTGATCCTAGAAGGAAATGCAAGGTTGAAAATGTTGACCTTCATTTTATTTTCTCTAGTTAGAAAATGTTTAGTGATTGGAATGTTTAAGTGTTTAGATATTAGATTAAGAAATGGAGAGACAGCACGTTGAGGTAACTCTTTTGGCATTTTTATTGTGAGCGAGTGGCTGCAGAGAAACCGTGCAGTGTTCACAGTGAGGACATGAAGGCAAGGGAATTTTTTCTTACAGTGGGAAATACTAGCTATAATTCATGTGTTAATGGAAATTATCCGATAGAGAAGGAGAATGTGAAGAGTCAAGAGAGAGTATGCCAGGGGAAACAAAAGTCTTGGCAAATATGGCCTGGACATGCACAGACTAGTATGGGAAGGAGGGCCCTGGAGTTGTGTCACGGCCTTAATGGTGGCATGTGGTGGCTCCTCATGGCCTCACAGCTTCCACTTGAACAGGAAGGAAGCCAGAATATGCACATAGGTGCATGTGGTTTGTTAAATGTGCTTGTGGAAAATTGAGAGATTTCTTGTGGATTTTTATTTTCTCTATGAATATTGGGATGAACTTAGAACTTGAGAGTGAGGGTTGGTGCGAGAAGATAAGCTATTAGCTAATCATTCAGACTGTCAGAAGCAAACCAGGAAACATTCCAGGTTTATGGGAACATATGAGAGCAAGTGCACAGTTACGGTTTGTGGTGATGGATTTCTTCAGTAAAGTTTGGAAGTTCTGATGCAGCTATAGAGAAGGCAGCTAAGTGGGTTCACATAAGGTTGAAGTCTAACCGAACTACCATGTGAAATTCATAAGCAAGGGGCATGTTGAGCGTGTCTGCAAGGGAGTGATGGGTCTCGGTTGTCTACCAGCTTTATAAGGGAGGAGTGAAGGATGTTCAAATAGGATATAACCAGAAGATGGCAGGAGTCTATTAACTAGAAGAATAATCGCAGTGGGCAAGTAAGTGGGTGTACTGAGCACCTCAAGTCTTCTTATCTTCACTTTGGCTATTCCATTTGGTGAAAAACGGCAGACTTCTCCCTCACGTTGAAGGAATCTCGTGATGCAAATGAAAAAAAGAGCAGGCTTAAACTTTTGTGGGGTGACCTTGAATCCTTATGGAATCAGAGAATGGTTGTATGCAGGTGAGTCAGCAGATAGTTTACTGACACTGCCCCAGCTGACTGTTAGGTGAGACAGCTTTGTGCAGCATCTCTGAAGTCATCTTTTGGGTCACCTGTCCTTCCTCTGTGCTTTCCTCTTCGCTTCTCACTCCAGGGTCCATGTGTAAGCTGTTGTAGGCGTTCTGTTTCCTCGAAAAACTGGGCTGTCACATGGGGTATTTGAAATCTAGACTTCAGAATGGAACTTTTGTTGGGATTGACAATGTTTAGGGAGTGACTGTGAGAATGGGGGCTAAGATGGCATGGAGGGGCAGGTCAGTGGTGGTGAGAGGTTTAAGAATTCAAGGCCACAGTGTTGAGTGGACGGCAACATGGATGTAAAACCACCAGGGAGGATGACAGGAGAAGGCGATGGAGGAAGGTAGGGATTCAGGGGCTACAGTCCTTAGTAAATGGAGAGGGAAGGAGGAATTAGAACCTCAGTAGGGAAGAGCGCTGAGAATAAACACATCCTGATCACATGGGCTTCAGAGGAACTGAGATTTGGAAGGAGGAAGAGGAGAAACGGGTTGGTAGTGCCATCTCACAGCTGTGATGAGGGTTTGCTCTAGGTAGACTAGATAAAGTGAAGGTCTCCTAGAGCTGCTCCTTTGCGTATATGGCTGTTAGACTCTGCAGCTTGGAATCCCACCTAGGGGGTGTCTGCCCTGATGTGCCTCAGCTTCACTTATGAAGCAGAGAGGATGATCTCTTCCTCCTGGAGTAACTGTGAGACTTAGCAGAAGAGAATGAGCAAGAAAGTAGTTTGCCAACTAATGTTCAGTTAAGTGATAGAGAGTATATGCTATATGCCACCCCTCAAAAAAGTTATGCAAGGATGCTCACCTTAAAAATGCTTATCTATCTGTGGTGTTCCGTGCATGTACCTGTCTCTGTGACTTAGAGGGGACATGGGAGGAAGGACCCTAGTATAGGAATATGCTGGAGCCATAGGCACAGCCCCTGTGCCCCAGTGTGCTCCTGTAAGTGCCACCCTGCTCCTCCAAGTGCTGGTTTGGAGAACCCTGAAAGTTATTTTTCTTCTTGTTATCACCACATCCAGGAAGACAGGGCACAGTGGGAGTCCCATTGTCTGAGCTGTTATTATCCTGGGCCAAATTAGTGTCCCTCAAAGTGGTTAAGAAGATGGAAAGTGCCACATGGCTTTAATGAACAGCCTGCAGACTGCTGATGAGCTCCCTGTCACCACACTTTATGCCAGAGCCTCACCATGCATAGTGAGAGGTAGACTCAAATGGTTGTGAGGATTTCCTCTTTTCTTTCAGATTGTCAGGCTGTGTGATGAAGGGTTAACTTATAAACAATATTAGATCAGGTTTATGGGCTCTTGTTCACAGTACATTTGATGTCTACACCATCACATGATGCAGTTGGACTTAATGAAGGTCACTCAAGTGTCCTCTCTTTGGTGATGCTTCTTGGGCACCTGTCTGCAAGTAGGTGACACTGTCCTTGCTGTTTTGGAAGAAAGGACACATCACAGAGAAACATTTCTGTGCCAACTGAATAGCCCAAGGGCATGGGGGATGGGGATTGTAGAATTACTTGGTTCCATTAGAGTTGGCAATGTAGTATTTAACTTTAATGACAAGAGTTTAATATTCTATGTACCAATTTTTCATTCAAAATAAAATACCACTTCATTTTACATGAGCAGATCTTGTGACAATAATGCATTTCTTTACAAATATTAGCCTATTATGCATCTTAAGTCAGTTGCACATAATTGCATTTCACCAACTCTACATAATACTTTAATTAAAACTAGGATAATTAAAATACAGTTTTAATGAACAATAAATTCTGAAGTTGCCAGGCCTGGAATGTGTTAGTTGAATCATACCTTGCTCTTTTTTAGCTCTTAAATCTGTACCGACATTATGTTTTGAAATAGCAATGATCACGATCAAGACAAATTTTAAATGCATATAGTAGTATGTACTAAAGGCCAGGTACGGTGGCTCATACCTGTAATCCCAGGACTTTGGGAGGCCAAGGTGGGCAGATCACCTGAGGTTGGGAGTTAAAGACCAGCCTGACCAACATGAAGAAACCCCATCTCTACTAAAAATACCAAATTAGCTGGGTATGATGGTGCACGCCTATAATCCCAGCTACTTGGGAGGCTGAGGCAGGAAAATTGCTTGAATCTAGAGGCGGAGATTGCAGTGAGCTGAGATTGTGCCACTGCACTCCAGTCTGGGCAACAAAAATGAAACTCCATATAATAATAATAATTAATAATAATAATATACACTAGTAAATCACGTTTCCTTATGACTGTCTTATATATCTGTCTATCCCTTTTACATGCATTTGGTTATTTGCTGCTAACTGTAATTCCAGAAATGAGGAAAAGCTTTTATCTTTGAAGGCCCAGCAACTTACAGCAGTACCTGGTCATACTAAGTAGTGAATATTTATTGAATGAATAAATAAGTGTTTCTTGAATGAATACATAAATAATAGCACATGGTTTATTCTGGGAAGATGGTGTGAGACAAAATACACTAGACTGAGACTCAGAAAACAGGTTTCCATCTCGGCCCTGCCACGTGGTAGCTGTGTGACCTTAAGCAGGTGAGTTAACTATTCTCAAGGAAGTTGAGATAATGGTATATCTCAAATGGAAGTCATGCTGGCCACTCCAGCATCTGGGGATGATGATTGGGTGCATTTATTTGATGAATTGAATATAGGAGTGGAAATCCTGTCCAAACCGTAACATGCACATAGTGTGGTGGGATTATGACCCCAACTCTGCACATGGCGCTCTCCTCCTATCTCCATGAGCACACATTAGGGTTCACAGTCAGCTGTTCCTCAGCTCATTTGGAACTTTGTATTTTTTAGGTAGTTTTTGCATAATAAATTTTCTTAATAAATATTTGCATAATAAATTTTGGTTGGTGATACCTTATAAGTAGATATGCCCCCTCCATCCTTCCCTTCTCCTTTTCTTCCATTCCAGTTATAGTGTCCTTGGGAAACTCAAGTGAGTCCCAATGCTCTTGGATCATAAGAGAGACATTGCTCCTGCGCATCTGCTAGATAGTTTGTTGCACAAATATAAGTGACTTTTATTAGCTTTTCTTCTGCACTACTAGTGTCAGTACTACTCTTCCCAAATACAAGCCATTTATTCATCTAACACATACCTCCTTGCACTGACATTATCTGTAAAAGTCATTCCCAAAGTGGAAAATTCCCTTGAAAGCAAATGTGCTTTGTACTCTAAGGGGATACTGCCTGAGTCAAAAATCAAGAACACTTTGTAATACTGTTTAATTTGTAACTCAGACCCAGGGCAGGGTTGTTAAGAGCAGCTTCTGGTGACACTACAGGATGCATCTCACCTGTACCTCTGTGGAGAGCCAAGGGTCAGTGGGATTCAATCCATACACGCTCCTTGGGAATGCTCTCATGGCAAGCCTGGTCTTATCTCAGGGTCTTTAGGTAGAAATCTTGGCTGTCAAAGTTACCTTCTCCCCGACAAAGGAGGAGGGGGAAAGCTGTCCTCTAGAAGGAATTCTAGGGAGAAAGGAATGTGCTTGGAGGTGAAGGAGAGTCACAGGGTGTGTGTCCCACCCAGGGCATTTGTGCACAACCATGACGAGGCTGTCAACTGGAAAGATCAAGGCAGTGCGTGACAAAGAGAGAGCAAAACATGTTAAACAGATAAGAGGTGGACACCTGAAGCTGGCTGGAGGTGCTGTCACAGTTGGCATCCAGTATCTCCAGAGTGGGTTCCCTCTTTGTGGGAAGGGAGGTTCCTGGGTGAGGCACAGCACACCCTGCCGAGTCCTGGAAAGAGGGTGAAGAGTGCCACTGTCTTGAAATTCAGGGTCCTACACAAATGTGAAGTGTTTAAAAACAGGATTTAAAGCAGGAAGAGGGACTGTGAGAGCCAGCTGTGCTCTGTCGTCCCTTTCCCTACTGTGGGCAAGCCTGACTAATGTTTAGGGGACTCCGGGTTTTTCCCACCTATGAAATGGGGTCAAGCCATCTGTTTGGACTCTGAGGAGGTGTGAAAGGAGCTGGCTGTCCTTAGGAGGGCGACATTCCTGGAGGCAGGGCCAGGCAGTATGCAGCCCATACAGATGATGTGGACGGGCATACATTTTTCTTATCTTTCTGCAAGACTGCTCTAAATCTTCATGGCATGCTAGTAAAGAAAGCAGAGGAAGTCTTATCACACCAAATTTTGTGGATGACTGCATGGGGAAAGAAAGTGGCTAAATGATTTAAGGTCAAGTCATCTGTCAGGGATAGAGGTGAGGATGGAGCTTGGCATTTGGATGATAACTTTCTGATCGTTTTCATGAATGTTTATGACAAAGTTGGTCTCAGCCTGCCCATGAGGGTGGCGACATGGCCAAAGATCCTGTACAGGCCTTGGGCCCCGTGATACTTGGTGAGGCCAGGTGTCTAAAGGCAAGTCCTCAACTTCCGTGGGGCTCCTTTTATCTGTAAAGTGCAACTGATAATACCCTGACCTGCCCACTTCTCAGGGGCTTTTATTTTGTGCATGAGAATCACATCCCATCACAGGTGTAAGAGCCGTTTGTGAATCATGAGCTGTCATCGCCGTGATGTGGAATCATTTTCTCATGAGGGCTCATTCTTTGCTGTAATGAGATCTGACCAAAGCTTCATTCTATCTAATTGCTACAGCATTTGCTTCCAAGTGACAGCCCCTAATATCAAGGTCATCCTTCATTTATTCATTCCTTCAGTCAATCAGTCAGCACTGTGCTAGGCTCTGGGGATAAAAAAGATCAATACGACAATTCTGGTGTCTGAAGGGCTCACATGCTGCTGAGTGGGTTATAGCTATCTTTTAGTTCATCTCATGTAGTCTTTAAAAAAAAAACAAAACTTTATTGAGATGTAATTTACTTACTGTAATGTTCACCTTTTTACAAAAGCATCTGGTTCAGTGGTTTTTAGTATATTCACAGGGTTGTGTATCTATCACTATTTGTTTTATTTTGTTTTGGGAGACAGAGTCTCACTCTGTTGCCCAGGCTGGAGTGCAGTGGCACAATCTTGGCTCACTGCAACTTCCGCCTCCCACGTTCAATCAATTCTTGTGCCTCAGTCTCCTGAGTAGCTGGGACTACAGGTGTGCCACCATGCCTGGTTAATTTTTTGTATATTTTATTAGAGATGTGGTTTTGCTGTGTTGGCCAGGTTGGTCTCAAACTCTTGACCTCAGGTAATCCACCGACTTCAGCCTCCCAAAAGTGCTGGGATTATAGGTGTGAGCCACCACATCTGGCCTATCACCACTATCTAACAGAACTTTTCCATCACCCCAGAAGTCACTCCTCATTCTTCCCACTTCTCAGGCCCAGCAACCACTCATGTACTTCTTGTTTGTATGAATTTGCCTATTCTGGACATTTCATGTGAAAGGAACTACATAATGTGACTTTTTGACACCTTATGTAGTCTTTACCCAGTTGTCATTTTATTTTTCTTTTCTTCTTGCCCTTTACTAATTATTGTTAAACATTTCACTGCATTTTTTTTTTGTTTTTTGGTGCCTTTCCTGGACCTTGTTCTGTGGGGATAAAGAAGGGACATTCCTTCGTTCCTTTAACAGAGGCTTCCTTCATGTCAGCTGCTCTGGTAGGTACTAGTATGATATCATATGGGTTCCTGTTTTCAGAATTTCCAGCCTGGTAAGAGTAAACTGAGTGATCAGGTGCTGCGGCTCATGCCTGTAACCCCAGCATTTTTGGAAGCCGAGGCGGGTGGATCATGAGGTCAGGAGTTCAAGACCAGCCTGGCCAACATGGTGAAACCCCATCTCTACTAAAAATATAAAATAGCCAGGCATGGTGGCAGGTGCCTGTAATCACAGCTACTCAGGAGGCTGAGGCAGGAGAATTGCTTGAACCCAGGAGGTGGAGTTTGCAGTGAGCCAAGATTGCAAAACTCTGTCTTGGGGTGAAAAAAAAAGAAAAAAGAGTAAACTGACCAAAAAAATGGGCAAAACCCAAACACAGAAAGAACTGCTTATGGGCTGGAATCAGGTGATGAAAGAAAGCCCTGTCGATGGATATAATATTTATACCAAAATTTGAAGAAAGGGAAGGAGCCAGCAACATGAAGAAATGAGGCTGGACATCTGCATATAGTGTTTGCTAAGGAGCTCAGGTGGGAGGGAGCCTGCTGTGTTCTAAGGCCGGCAGGGGGCCTGTGAGGTACAGTGCTCTGAGAAGAATGGCCCACAGTAAGGTCAGCAGGGACTAGACTGTGCTGGGCTTTGTCTGTGGAAACAGATTTGAATTTTCTCTGCATCCAGTAGGGGAATTTAAACCACGAGAGAGCCATGATCTGATTGGCTTTAAGAAAACCAGGTTACTTTGTGAAGAATGGAGAGTAAGGGGTAGAAGGTGAAGCAGAGAGAACGTGTAGGAAGCTTCTGCAAATGCCTGGCAAGCGGGACTGGCAGCCTGGATGAAGACAGGGCAGAGATGTGGAGAAAAGTAGATGAATGAGAGTCTAGGTTAAAAGTAGAATCCACAGGGCGGAAAGAGGGATTTGGGATATAGTGGAGTTAGGCTTCTTGTTTCTGATTTGAACCATTGGGGGCATATTTTTACTGATGTGGTGACAACTAGATTCATATTGGGTGTGGGGCTTGTTATGTTTGAGATGCCTGTAAAATATCTGGTGAGAACGATTAACTAGGTGTTTGTATACACACAAGTCTGGAGCTTAAAGGGAAGATCAGACTAGAGATAGAATATTGGGGATCATTTGTATGCAGGTGATATTGAAGACCTTGGAAATGTGTGAACTCTTGCCTGTAGAGAGATTTCAGACACAGCAAAGAAGAGAATCAACTGCTGAGGAGCTCCGCCTTGCAGAGAAGGGTAGAGAAATAAGACATCCATGAACATATTGAAAGGGACAGCCAGAAAGGGAGGGGGCAGCCAGGAGGGCCAAGTGCCATGGGGCAACCAAGAAGAGAGCCTTATTTTTTTTTTTTTTTTTTTTTGAGATGGAATTTTGCTCTTGCTGCCCAGGCTGGAGTGCAATGGCACAATCTTGGCTCACCGCAACCTCTGCCTCTCGGGTTCAAGCAATTCTCCTGCCTCAGCCTCCCGAGTAGTTGGGATTACAGGCATGCACTACCACGCCTGGCTAATTTTTTATTTTTGGTACAGACGGGGTTTCTCCATGTTGATCAGGCTAGTCTTGAACTCCTGACCTCAGGTGATCCACCCGCCTCGGCCTCCCAAAGTGCTGGGATTACAGGCGAGAGCCACCGCACCTGGCCAAGAAGAGAGCTTTTTACCTGATTCCAGCCCATGCAGTTCAACAAAAGTTTGAGCCAACAGGACTTGAATTCTAGCAATAAATAAATAAACAAGCAAACAGGTAAATAAAATAAGAGATCAACAAAGCATACAAAGAGAATGGGGGAAGAGGAGGGAGATAGAAGTAGAGAGAGAGAGAGAGAGATGGGAGAGCCTGTTTCTATATCTTTTGTCACCTTTTGAATAAAACCTGGACATAATGGGCTCAGCTTTACAACCTGGTTGAGGAAAGGTCCCGCTTCACTCCCCGGCATAGCTATAAATTGGAAGGCCCTCTGAAAAAAATGTGTTACGGACAGATTAGAAAGTTTAAGATCAAACAACCATAGCAGCACTAGTTCATGCTTCACCCAGGATGATTATTCTTCATGTTTTAGTGCTTGGTCTTTGTCATCGCTGACGGAATTGCACTGTTTTACCTTGGAAGATTATAAATGGGGAGGCATCCTTAGAACTTATTTATCTTTGAGAGCATGAATCTTTCCTTCTTCAATCTAGACTTGCCCATTCATTATTAGATGAGGTAAATTATTATATCTGAGAGATAAATTCTCTCCTTTGGTGATATGTGTATACTTTATTTTTATAGTCAGGGTGTGTAGTTTAATGAATGAAGCAATTTTGAGAATTACTTCTGCTGAGTAATTTTTGGTATTTAGAAATTACTTATGTGAGGTCTGCCCGTGTTCATGGTCATTTTAACACCTATCTCTCACTCTATAAAATCATTGAGAATCCATTATTGTCAACTCCAGTGATCTAGATGACCATTTGCCTGAGCTTTGTTGAGTTTAGTATTCCAGCTAAAAAACTGTATCACACCAAGTACTTTGAACAACTAATTCACTATATATAATTTTGTCCACTTTTTTCTTATATTTTTAAATAATGGTTATATGCAGAGAAACCAAAGTTTGGTTGGAAGCTGGCATATATGGATTAACATTGATGGATTAAATTTTAGTTAAATTTAAGAATTTTGTCTATGGAAACGTATGCAAAACAGTACTTGTGTTAATTAGAGTTGGAGAGAGAGGGGACATTAGCAACCTGCTGTTGGCCTACCTCTGATCCTCCGTTGTGAGTGGAATGTCTAGTTGTTTAGTGCCTGGCCTTCATCTGTCATACTCCATGTGAATTTAAATAAGTTGTAAATACCCTGGATTTGATTTAGTCATTTCTTTGATCTAGTAATGAAATAAGGAATTGTGGCTATCATTGAATTTTTGAAAAGCATCTACTGATTAAAAATTTTAGGTGATGGGGAGGAAGGCAGCAAATCACACTGCCATGTGTGTTCCTATGCAACAATTTTGCATGTTCTTCACATGTACCCCAAAACCTAAAATACAATAAAATAAATAAATGGGAAAAAAAAAATTTTAAAAACCGTTTCTAAGTTCTTCTTGTAAAATGCCCTTGGTTTAACATTTCCTATTATTTTGCTGTTTTTAACATCTTCAGGAATACATATTATTTGGAAAAATTCAATATAAAATGGTGGCTAAGAATGTAAACTCAGAAATCAGGCTGTCTGTGTTTAGATCCTGGCTCTGACACCTAGTAGTTGTGTGGCTTTGGGCAAGTCTCTCAGTTTCTCTGCGCATTTTCCTCTTGTGTAAAGCTAATGTAGTAATAATACCTGCCTCATAGCATGGCTGTGGGGGGGGGTACCTGTTTAAGCACATGCAAACCTAGAGGGCTTAGACTGGTACCTGGATCATACTTAGACCGTCATAACCATCAGTAGTTCTTACAACTCTTATTATTATTACCAGTTACTCAGATGTTCCAAATAGAGGAAGAGGCAATGGTTGTATTATTTTTCGTATGTGGAGTGGGGGAGGGGATGTTAGTTCCCTTCAAGGAAATCTTGCAAAGAAAATTGCATTCTGTATATCTGATTACTTTCCTACCATCTGGAGGCACAAAATTTATTTTCTTAATCCTTTATGTGACCAAAAGTCCAAATTATCAATAACAACAAGTAAAATGGAACTGATGGAACAGGAGTGAAATGGATCCTGTGGGGAAAGTTGTAACCAAGTTATGCAGGTTTGAAAGGTATCATCTGAACATTTCACAATCCTCTACAAAAAGACATCCTGTCTAGTTATAGAAAAGATGCAGCACCAGCATTTTTCATAGTACAGCACTTGGAGCCAGGGACACATCTTTTCTTTGCCCCCTTTCCTTGCCTGATGCATTAGCCCTGAAAGTAACAAACCCATGACTGTAGACAACTCTCCTAGATTCTGCTTGTCCACTGGAAGGCCCTACTTAGCAAGGCAGAGAAGTGTTGAGGACCCAGGCTGTCTTTCTGATGGTTCTGAGAAAAGAAGATTGCTGACTGGCTACTACAGAACTCTCAGTTCACAGGCTTGGGGGCAGAGAATTGGTTCCTCCATTAAAAGTGTAACAGCAACAACAGATGTTTAGGGTTCTTTGTCTTCTAAATGTGTCTCACAAATGTGTGGTATTTGTATACATAAATAAAAGTTATATACAGGTTGATGATCCAAAATCCAAAAATCTGAAATTTCAAATGCTTCAAAATCTGAAGCTTTTTGAACACCCACATGATGCTTAAAGGCAATGCTTATTGAAGCATTTTGGATTCGGATTTCAGACTTTGGGATCTGGGATGCTTAACTAGTATGCATTCTACAGATATTTGAAATCTGAAAAAATCTGAAATTCAAAGTACTTCTGGTTTCAAGGATTTTGAATAAGGTATACTCAACCTGTAATACTTATTATGTATATGCAAGTATGCATGCATGCATAGGTGTGTATGCATATATATGTGTATATATCAGATAGTACCCATATTTGATCTCATTTTGGACTTTGAGGGAATGTATAATTATTTTGTTTCCATATTTGAAAACAAAATCTGTTTTCAATGGTAAACATAAAAATTGTTGAAACATCTGTTACAGTGGCAAAAGGCTCTGACTCTTGTTCATGTTTGAAGTGAGTAAAACTGTGATACTTTTACAGTAAGATTTGTAATGATAATAGTACAATGTCCTACATCAGAGGAATGAACATCCATGTTTTTGTCTTCAAGTGGGATAATTTTAGGTGGCGTGTGCAAAGACTGAAGCTCTTTTGGTGTACACATAATATCTGTTCCCTTCTGGAGTTTGTAACTAAATGAAAAATTTAGGGAAGTGGGATTCATGCTTGTGACATACCTTCTTGACTTGGGGCTTGTTCTCATGGTTTTGTTTGCATTCTGTGATGTTGTCCTCTTAGAGATTTGTTCCTCAACTGAGGGATTTGAATAACACAATGATAGATAAGATGAAAAAGAGAGATTACTGTTTAGACCATGTGGCCAGAGAGAAAGACAGTATGTGTGACAGACAGGGTAATAATCTCATTCTGGTTTGTCCAGGACTGTCCCAGTTTTAGCACTGAGAGACCCTTAATCCCTGGGCAAACCAAGATGGCTGGCCACCCTACTTGTTTATAGCTATGTGGGTATAAAACTTGCCATACTAGAATTATATCTTTTCTTTACTATTGTCAAAGGCTCTACATCTAAAAGGAAGCATGGAGAGTCAAAAAGTAAATTTAAGATTAGCTAACTGTGCTGTAAAGGCTAAGCAAGGCAGAAATGTTTCATGCACAGAACTGAATTTATTTTCAGATCATTTTTCTCAGTAATGTATCATTGTCACTGTAAGAAGAACTTGATATGCTTCCATAGTATG
Organism: Cebus imitator; assembly: GCF_001604975.1. NCBI lineage: Eukaryota > Metazoa > Chordata > Mammalia > Primates > Cebidae > Cebus > Cebus imitator. Next base: position 9,119,655 of record NW_016107397.1, on the reverse strand, counting down.
CTAGGCTTATAAATTTGAGAAAAATTAACAACATATTTCCGGGCCCCTAACATCTTATTTTGGTTACATTGCACCTTCACTCTAGTTTATTTCCCCTTCGTTCTTTCTCTGAACAACATCAGTGCTTGTTGAAACTGGGAGATATTTTTCTTTCTTCTTGGTGGAATGCTTGACAAAGACACACATGCCTCTAAGAGAAAGTGTGAGGCAAATCAGAAGGGTATCAAGGAGCTGTATCACTGGGAGGCTCTTGACCATGGCCACTGTTGTAATGAAAAACCCCAGGCTATTAATTGTCCCACAGCTCAGGACAGCTCCAGCTAAAATGCAATTGCTCTGTGGAAAAGTATAACAAGAAAATCAAATGTGTGTAATTGGTCCCTGTATGTATATTTTCTTCTGGAATCTTACAGCCTTTTTCATTGTGCTTATAAATTTGAGAACTAGCATCTGAGCTTGGTGGCTCACACCTGTAATCCCAGTACTTTGGGAGGCCAAGGTGGGTGGATCACTTGAGGTCAAGAGTTCAAGATCAGCTTGGCCAACATGGTGGAACCCTGTCTTTACTAAAAATACAAAAATTAGCCGGTTGTGTTGGTGGGCACCTATAATCCCAGCTAATGGCTACCTGTAATCCCAGCTACCAGGAGGTATGAGGCACGAGGCACGAGAATCACTTGAACCTGGGAGGCAGAGATTGCAGTGAGCCAAGATCACACCACTGCACTCCAGCCTGGGTGACAGAGCAGGACTCCATCTCAAAAAAAAAAAAAAAAAAAAAAAAAAAAATTGGTAATTAGCAATGGTCTTCTAGAGCTCTTGGTCTGCTTTGAAATCTGCATGCATTCTAATAATTTGGCATCTTTATTTTGCCTCTCAGATGAAGAAACATTTCCTCCAAGAAACAGAAACTGTTACTTTCATATCTTCATATTTGAAAAATAGCAATGATTTTAGAGGACAGTCTGTCATTTTCAGGAAGAGTCCATATCCACAGCAGGGTGATTCAGACCTTTATAACTTTGAGTGGGTTCTTTTGACTAACTCAGAGATTCTTAAGTTTACCTGAAAGTAGAGAAATAAATTTATGATATAAGTCTCTAAGAAAGAGTGGACTCTCTGGCTGTTGTTTTCTGAAGCCTGTGAAACCTTGTAGATGGTCCCTTCATATGTGAAGTAGGTCCCAGGTATGAATTCCCTCTGTGCTTCCTCAACAGAAGACCTGGGCATGGGGACCCATACTGTATGCACAGAGCAGTCCACCATCATCCCCACCATATAATCAGGCCTTGAGCCCCTTCTTTCACCATATTTTTTTCTGTGGCCTCATCTATGGGAACGGTTTGAGCAGATTCTGCAAGTCCTTAACGTTAGAGAAAATGTGCATGAATCTACGTATCAGTTAAAATAATGAATAATTCTTTCAGTCCTGCTCTAGCCTCTGCTACCTGAAATCAGATTGCAGTTCCTTGAGGGTAGGGATTGATTTTTGTTCACCTTTGGATCTCTTGTATACAACATACCATAGCACACTACACATTTCGATGTTCAAGAAATATTTGTTTGTTGAATGCATGGAGCTTTGTCTTGTGCCTGACCAGTTAATAAATATTTTTATGTTTGTTTCTTTGTCCCTCTCTCTCTATTTTTTTTTTTTTTTTTTTTTTTTTTTTTTGGCTTGGGGAAGGAAGGGCAGTGCTACAGCAAGAGGCAGCTAGAAGTAGTATTTCATGGTGACTGCAGGATATGACGTGCTGTTCACTGAGGAGCGGCTCTTTCTCTCACGCAGGTCCTGCAGCAATCTGCAGTCTTCGTTTATACTACTTTTGCCCTCCAGAGTCTAGAGACAAAAGTGGTAAAGTTCATTCACATTTGGAGTATCCAGGGTTCCTTGTGTTGCTTTTCTCTCTTTGTTGACAGATGCAGATTGACTTAGTGATGAAGATGTTTTCTCAGTTGGTTTCATTTATGAAGGGCAGGGAAACTCAGAACACCCATGATTTCTTGGTCAGCTCACCCTTTGTATTCCAGTTAGTCAGGATGTTCACTCTTTCTCCCTGCCATTGCCTTTGTTCAGGCCACTGGCATAATTCTGCTTAGATTCTTGCAAAAACCCTTAGCTGATATCCAAGTCTCCAACTTTGTCCTTTCTTCACATCCCAATCCAGTCTCTATGCCGGAAGTTAAGCAGATCTTTCTGAAGGTGGCATATAACACGCCTACCCCCACTCACGTTTAAAACCCTTTTAGTGGTTTCCAGGCCTCAGGATGAAGCTGGAGCACTGGTCCTTCTGGCCTGGCACCACCTGCCTCTGGCCTTGTCTGTCAGGCTTATTTCTCCCTTTCCCTTAATAAGACAGCCATGCTCAGCCTTGTGTACTCTCCTGGCTCCCCCAGGTGTCTTGTCATGGGACTTTGCACATGCAGTTCCCCTCCCTGGAATGCCATCACCATGCTGGCTTTTACTTTTAGCTTCAGATTTTATCTCAGATTTCAGATCTAATCACTTTCTCTGAGACCATTTCCCAGATGACTTTTCTCACCCCGCTGCCCACACAGAGCAGGTTCAGGGGGATTTCCCTGGGGTCTGGCAGCACCTCTCCCTGTCTCAGATCTTGTCTGCTATGTGCTGCCGTAGCTTGGGCATTGGTTCTGTTTATATCATAAGCTCCTGAGGACAGACACTGTATCTCAGGCCCTAAAATAGTGCTGGGTGCATAGTGGGCAATTGGTATTTGTTTAAATAAATTGATATTTATGCCTAATATTAATTTTCTGTTTATACTTACCTGTCAAAGTACATTTGTAGAAATAGAAAATAAATCAAAGAGAGACACATCCTTTAATGATGTCAGTGGCGAGATCAGGTGGTCCCTTCCTTTCCTATTTCAGGTCTTGCATGGTGGAAATGAGTGATAAATCTCTCATGTTTCTCCTGTCCGCATCTGCTTTTCGTCATAAGAGGTGCTGGCTGGCGCAGTCACATCACACTCTTCTAAACTCAGAATTGAAATGGGTTTTTATTTACTTTTCTTTTTAAGGACTTGTGTTTTGTGCTTTTGGGTGTTCTTACAGTTTGGGAAATTTTATGGTAAGGACTTGTTCTTTCCACTAAGTGCTCCTAGAAGAATAATAAATGATAAAAGAAATAAAAATCCCAGTGAATTGTGATATATTGTAATATGTCTTGTGTGTATCTGTGTACCTTGGCAGATTGTTCTGACTTAACTATAGCTGATTTTCATTTGAGAAATATATGTCCATGAACTTTATATAGTGTGTTCAAATGGAATTTTATTATAATGATATTATTATAAAAAATACTCATTTGTATAGGGAACACTGCAGCTTCTACTTATTCCATTATTAAAATGATAACATCATTTACTTTTTATGACTCACTTGTAGAATGACATTTTGGCAGTAAGTCAATGAGTTTATCACGGAAAAGTTTTCTTCTAACCTCTTAATACCCCAAATCTTTTCTATTCAGAGGAAATATCTTTTTCACTCTCATGCTTAAGATTCAAGGACAGAATTCACTCTTTTTAATATATAGCTTAATGAATTTTGACAAACATACAGTGTTGATCCACTACCACAGTCAAGATATGAAATAGTTCTCTCAACCCCCAAATTCTCCATGCTCCATTAAGATCCCCTCTTCTCCCTACCAGTAGACCCCAGCAGTCACAGATCTGTTTTCTGTACCTATAGTTTTGTATTTTCTAAAATATAATATGAATGGGGATCCTAAAGTAGTTAGTCTTTGACTCTGGCTTCTTTCACTTATCATAATGCATCTGGTGCACATCTCCTTGTTGCTCATATCAGTACTTTGTTCCTCTTTATTCATAAATAGTATTTTATTGTGTGTGTGTACCACAGCTTGTTATTCTGTTCACCAGGTGAAGGGCATTTGGGATTATTACAGCTTTGGCCAAATAAAGATGCTATAAACATTCACAAATATGTTTGCACATGAACATAAGCTTTCATTTTGTCCAGTTAAATGCCTGGAGTAGATTTTGTGGGTCTTATGGTAAGTGTATGTTTAACTTTATAAGAAACTTAGACAATACTTCAAAGTTATCAGGGACAATAATCAGAAACTTAACTTGCTATACCTAGCAAAACTATCATTCATGGTAGGCGGCAGAGGGATAATGCCAGTTTTAGACATGAAAGATGTTCTCATTATCTTTTACTGCTTAATAAGCTGCCCTGAAACTCATCTTAAAACAAAATAATCATTTATTTTAAACACAAATCTGCAATTTGGGCAGGAGTGGGAAGGCTTGTCTTTGCTCCACATGATGTCAGCTAGGGTGGTTCCACAGATGGCAGTAGGTTCCTCTTCCAACATGATCCACTCTCATGGCAAAAGTTTGTATTGACTGTTAACTGAGAGTTCATCAGACTTAAGGGCCAGAGACCTCAGTTCCTTTATACATGGGCCTCTTCATATGGCATGGACTTCCTTCCAAGATTATATGCTGGGTTCCAAGGGCAAACATCTAGAAAGAAAGTGTCACATAAAAACTATATTCCCTTTTATGATGAGCCTTGGGTGTCAGAAAGTGTCACTTTTACCATTGTGTCACTAGCTGAAAGAGTCGCAAAGGTCTGCCCAGGCTCAAGAGAAGGAGACATAGCCCTGTCCCTGAGTGAGGTCATGTGAGGTTCTGGAAGAGCATGTCAGGTAAGGGATGTTGTTGTAGCCCATATGGAAATTATAATCTGCCACATAAAGGCTCATGAAGTTTACCACTTACCAAAGCTCTTTGAGAGAATCTAAAAAGGACACAAGAAGAAAAATAAATCTGAGAAGAAGTAGAATATTAGGAGTGATAATGAACAAATAAGGTGGTAAAATATATTGGTTAGTGTAAATTAATGTTGAATATTTTGAAAAGCAAAGAAATGTGGAACTAAAATCCCAAATTATAAGAGCATGGAGAGCAGTATTGGAGCAGAGAGGATTAAAAACCTGTTTAAGTACCACTTTGTCTCATAAACAAACATAGATACATATTAACTCCAGACCTTGTTACAGAATTTTTGTATTTGGAACACATTCAGGTTTTACAGCACCTCCTCACCCCCTTTTCACTCAACTCTTGAAGATCTGCTTCTGCTCCCACCAAAACTGTCGTCTTTCAGTTCCTATCCTCCTTGAACTTAACTGGTATTGACTGTTCGATTTACTTTCACCTTCTTAAAGCAACCTCTTCTTTTGAATTCAATATACAACACACTCCTGCTTGTTTTTTCCTGGCTCTCTTCTTAGACATCTTTGCCAACTCGTCCTCCTCCACCTGTCTTTAAACCTTGTACTGCCGCAATCCTTGACCCTAGCCCTTCATTACCTTCCACCTTACTCTCCCTCCTTAGGTAAGTTCATCCAACTTTTTCAGTTAACATACCAACTATAGTACTTGCAGATGACTCACAAATTTACATCTCCAGCCCACACCACTCCTTTGAGCTTCAAACCTATGTATTCAATGGCCTATTCATCATATTTTCCTAGAGCTTTTTCAAAGGCTCTTCATAATCAGTATGTTCAAAACAATTTTTTCTACATTGACCCTGTTTTCCCTGGCATACTCCTGGCTTTCCTAACATAAATGACACTGCCATCTGACAGTTGCCCAAGCCAGAACCAAGGAGTTATTCTTGATATGTCTTTTTCTCTTCCACCACATCCAGTCAATCACCAGCTCCTCTTATGGTACCACCTATTATCCCACAAATCTACTCACATCATTCTATGTCCATCTCTTCCACCAGTCCTGACCAAACTCTTGCCTCTCTCATGAATCTCTACCTTGTTTCCCTTTGTTTACTTTTGTCTTCTCTATCCATTCTCCATGCTGTGGTCAGAATGATTTATTAAAATGAACTTGATCTTGTTTCTTCATTCCTCAAATCCGTTAGTATATTAGTCTGAATAACGAAATCCTTAATATAAGCAGCAGGGTTTGTGTAATTTGCTTCCTTCCCTGATCTGGCCTAATTATTGTACTCCATCTCTTTCACCCTGATGTCTGGTTATATTGGTTTTCAGGGTCAGATACTTGAGTTTGAATCTTAACTTTTCACTTACTAGGTATGATCTTGAACGAGTTCTTAAAAAGAAAAGAAACTTATTAATGGACAAGTTCTGGAACCTATGCATTAGTGTTCTCATCTCCGAAATGGAGTTATTTGTGTCAGCTTCTTGGCGGGTTTGTGTGAATTAAATGAGGTTAAACATGTGCAATGGTAGCACAGTGCCTGCCAGTTGATAAGCCCAGTAAATGTTAGATTATTTCCTTAATGAACCACCTCCCTTCTCATCTCTGGGAATTCCCGTTGCTCTCCCCCTTTATATGGGCTCTCTTCTCTTCTCTGGGAATTTCCATTGCTGTCCCCATTATACAAGATACCCGCCCGCTTGCTTAGTGCTGACTTATCCTTCTGCAGCAAAGGACCTTACATCCTAGCTGGCTCAGGACAGATCCAGTTTATGTCTGTTGTAGATCAGTTCACACACACTTACTGTTTTTAGGTATCTCTTTTTACTACTGGTTTGTGAAATAAATTGCATGATCACCCTTTTGTGCTCAGTTCAAAAATAACCTTTCGTAGGAAACCACCCGTGATTCCTACAAGGTTGGGTTGTCTGTTATTCGTTCTTATAGCACACCCTGTAACTTTTTTTTTTTGTCAGAGTTACAACAATTATAGTTTTAAAAATGTCATTACATAGCTAATTCCTCGAGGTTTGTTTCTTCTATTGGGCTCTAATCCCTTGGAGGACTGGGACCTTGGGGGCATCTTGCCTCACCTCTGAGTTCTTAGCATTGGTCTTATCCAAGCCATTACTGATTAAATACACTTAGAGGAGAGAAGAAGAACTGAACAGGATCTGGTCTGGACTTTGTTTCTATTTCCGACTTTAAATGTCAAGTCGTTTCCTCTCACTGGTCCTTCATTTCTTGATCTTGTTAATTTAGAAAATTAGGCTTAATATTCTCTAGAATTCCATTCGACTCTACATTGTATAAGTCTAGCCCATCAGGGAAATTTTTTAAACCAATTTTTAACTATTTGGAGTCATAAATTTAAGAAAGATATGGAATCGATTTAGATCTCCCCAAAGATAGAGTAAAATACTTTGTTACTCAGTGAATTCAGCTCTGGCCATTACCCTTTTTTCTTACTATGAATTCCTAATTTGTAAACTCTGATGTTATTCCTTCTTTCTCAATATATCTGAGACAAATATACAGTCTGTGTGATCATATAATTACTGTTATACCTATTTACAAGTTTAAGACTGAGTCAATAGAAAAAAATCCAAGTGAAGATTGTTTAAAATAAACTTGTCTTTCTCCAGGAAGTTAACTAATCAAACACTTTTTGTTATTGGTGGTGTTGTTCAGAACAAAATAATCCCTGAGATAGTCTCATGAAAAACCTAACACATTTTTTGCTGAGTTTTATAATGAGATTAAGCAGAAATTAAGAGCAGGAAATGAAATTCATAACACCTGTGGGAAATCTTGAAACCATTTTATACTTTTTTTCCTTATAATTTAATATGTCTGTGAGATTGGGCAGGTTTTTATTTGTTTGCTTGCTTATCATTTGTGTTTATAGTGTGGGAGAATCTGCTGAACCTAACTTGTCCCTTTACAACTGATACATGCCTACACAGTAGTTGCTTAGAGCTAAAAGCAGCAAGACCTGGACACTGGGGCATAGCTGCTCTGAAGTCATGGTGGCCTCTGGGAGGGCATATCCATGCCCTGGGACTCAGGATCTCCTGAGGTCTTGGAGGAGTTTTCCTGGTAACTCTGAAGAATGGTGGGTCATGGTGTGGAGACCATTGATCTAACCTGAAGGATTGTAGGAATGAGGAATTGTAGGGAGGTAGCCAATACTGCTGGTAAGGATTACAACATACCCAGAGTGGCTTCCTTACCAGTCCTGAACACCTACCATGCATTATTCTGTCACAGCAAGCAGCTCATCTATCCTACTGCACCCCCAAGTCCTTGAAGTGTCTCCCTGTTTCTTGGCCTTACTGGAGGTAAGCCAACATGAAAAATGAAAGCTACGTTTATACATCTACTTAGAACTCTTGAGAAAAAAACAGAGACATTGCCAAAAGTGATAGAACATACAGGCAAAGAAGAAAGATGAGCTGGAAACCAGAACCTTAATAATTCCAGAAGCAATCTCAATTATAGAGCCCAGAGTGAGATTGCCTTGATAAAATAGATGATGTGGAGAAATGAGAAAAATATAGAAAGCTCTAAGTATGCACAGATCACACTTTTGCCATAATAGGCACCTACAGTGAGGACCCCACCCCACCATTGAGGGTTTGGAGTGATTTTTGGGTATATGCTCTATTCTGACTCTTGAAATGGTTAAACTTTTTCTAGATCCATCTTTCAATATTACTTCCTCTTTTCTATTATTTGTAGAAAATAAACGTCTTTCTTTTACTTCTTTTAGCTATGAAGCAGCTCTTGCTGATAGTAAATAAATACTTAAAATATGAAGATACTTTCTTGTAACATTTGACCAATTTGTAAGGCAGTGGTTCCTCAATTTCAATGATGCACCAAGCTTTTCAGAAAATGAGTTCCAAAGGGAATTGATTTTGATCTGCAATACTCTCATCCTACAGACAGGATATTGACTGCACTTGATAGAATGGGAGTGTAAAACCAGAATGAAGCATTGCAGAAACAAATCCCATGGGAACAGTTCATGATCAACAGAATCATTCATTGGATGGAAAGATTGGCGAGCTAGACAGTGTCAATGGAGACAAAAGGGGAGATAAAAGCATTAGTTTCCTGAAAGAGTCTTTCCCCGGAAGGTTTTTGTTGACTAGCCCTTCCTGTTAGTATGCCGTCTATTCCTAGTTGTTCATCAGCTTATGTAAAAACCTTAAAACTAATAATAAATTATAATCAATGTTTAAACATGGCAAAATAGAAGTGCATACCATAGGCCCCACTGGCCTGTTACTACATGAGTTCATTCACATTCACCGTGAGATGCCTTTGGTATAGTCTTATCCCTTTTATTTCTGTCTCATGTGATTTTGGATATTCGTCTTTCCTAATGCATTAGGTAGTTTCTTCTTGCTCTGGAAAGACAGAAGCTCAGTCATTGACAAGGAGAGCCAGAAACTACTCCCCCTGTTGCCTTGTGTAATTGGTGGCTGGCATGGTCACTCCATTATGTGGCAGGCAGTATTTGCATTTCTAGGGCGGAAGACATACATGTTGGTTTTGTTTGCGAATTGTATCATAAAACTGAGTTCTAGGTACTTCTTGAATATTGAGATTATTATTGATGAACTGATTACAAATTATTCTTAAATATAAAACCAAAGCAAATTTTATTGAAACTAAATAGAAATGTGATTAAGAATAAGGGATTATTTCTTATAACTTTTTGGTAGGTGACAGCAGGGAGATTTATTTGATCATGGAGTTTTTAAATCCTTTTGAAGTCTTGAAATTCATTAAGGCATAGAAGAGGTAACAGGAGAAAAAATATCTCAGAATGGCATAGACTGATCACATGTTGATTGAAGTCCTACCAATGTGTATATTGAAATTGTGGGTCAAGAGCTATATCACTAAAAAATAAGGGAAAGACAGAATCAGAAGTTGACTATAACAATGAAGGTGTAGTGGGAAATAAAATTGGGCAATATGAGATTCAGTGTTCCAGATGGAGGCAATTGAGAAGAGACGGGTAGAGTGTAGTGAGCATGGTAATGAGGAGGAAGGAGGGCACCTACCCCATGTCCAAGTCCAAAGGTGTGCAGGGTGGGAGAGAGCTAGAGAGGGCTGCTAGGGCGTGAGTGTCAGTAGGGGAGAACCAGGCCTCCATTAGAGCAAGAGGAAGAAACATTCAGAGGAGAGGGTGACAATACAGGGACTTTTGCTGAGGCTGGACTTTGAGTCGCAGAGGGCATAATGGAAGTGGTTAAGGAGTTTTGGTTTGGTGAGGGATGCAGTGAAGAATAGGACCTCTTCATGGCTGACTGGGGATTCACATGCAGGAGATGAGGGATGAACTGAGGTTCTGAGACTTTGTTCTATAAATAGGGACAAAGGGCAGTGATATGTTGTTAAATGTTTGATAACTGGCTTTTGACAGGGAAGAGCCCTGGTTTCTAACTTTTGCTGATTTTCATGGTGTGAATGCTTCCACCACAGTATATTCCAGGTGACCAACATGACATCATTCTATAAGGAGCTGGACAGAGAATCCCAAGATTGGCTCTGTATTCAGCACACCTTGAAAAAAAGGCATGGCTGGATTAATGCTGGTAGACTCAAGCAGATAATTGGGCAAGGCTGTGAGTGGTAGGGAGTGGAGGGCATTTGGTATCCCTCTTGACCCCTGTGGCTAGAAGCACAGTGACCTGAGGATCAATAGTCTACTTGCTGTGTGAACCATATAAAAACAAGCCTGTGTCAAATTCAGCCTATGGGCTATAGTTTGCTAGCCACTGCTCTAAACCTTCTCATGCCTGGGAAACATCTCTGCATGTGCATCTAACAGATGTCTTCAATGTTGATCTCCCTCCATGCCCCAAACCTGTTCCACCCATAGTCCATATTGTATCACTTCATGGCAGCTTTATCTTTCAGATGGTTCAGGCCGAAAACTTGCTGTCAATCTTGACAGCTCTATCTATCTTTCACCTGTATCCATAGAAAAACCTGTTAGCTTTCCTTTCAAAAGTTATTTGAAATCTAACATTTAGCTATTTTCACTGCTACCACTTTGGACCAAGTGATGGTCATCTACAACTGGAATTATTATAACAGTCTCTGATCTGCAATCTAGTCTTTCTGCTTGCTTCCATTCAATACTTAGATAATGATCTTTTTTAGAATATATGTTAGATCGTGTCATTCTTCAAAATCAGAAATTTCGAGTTGCCTGTTTCATTCCAATTAAAAGCCGGAATACTTACAATGGCCTACAAAAGTCTACATAATGTGTTCCCCATTATCTGTCTTCCTTTCCTTTTTTTTTTTTTTTGTTAAAGAGATGAGATCTTGTTCTGTCACCCAGGCTGGAGTGTAGTGGCATGGTCATAGCTCATCCTGAGCTCAAGCCATACTCTTACCTCAGCCATTCCAGGCATTATTGTAGAAACCGAGTCTCACTGTATTGTCCAGGATGGTTATGAATTTCTTACCTTAAGTGATCCTCCCATCTTGGCCTCTCAAAGTGCTAGGATCACAGGTATGCCCAGTATGTCTTCTTTTGAGAAGTATCTGTTCATGCCCTTTGCCGCTTTTTAATTGGGTTGTTTTTTGCTTGTTGATTTATCTAACTTAGTTTTATATATTCTTTTTATGTTCTGAATATTAGACTTTTGTTGGATGCATAGTTCGTGAATATTTTCCCCCTTTCTCTAGGCTGTCTGCTTATTCTATTGAGAGTTTCTTTTTTTGTGGCACGATCACAGCTGACTGCAGCCACCAACTCCCAGGCTCAAGTGATTCTTCCACCTCAGCCTCCCAAGTAGCTGGGACTACAGATGCATGCTATCGCACCTGGCTATATTTTGTATTTTTTTGTAGAGACGGAGTCTCACTATGTTGCCCAGACTGGTCTCAAACTTCTAGGCTCAAGTTATCCTCCTGCCTTGGCCTCCCAAGTGCTGGAATTATAGGCACCACACCTGGCCTCTTCCAGTATTTTTTAAGTTTGAGGTCTTACATTTAAGTCTTTAACCCATCTTGAGTTAGTTTTTATATATGATGATAGAAAGGAGTTCAATTTCATTCTTCTGAATATGGATATCTGATTATCCCAACATCATTTATTGAATAGGGAGTCTTTACTCCATTGCTTATTTTTGTTGATGTTGTTGAAGATCAGATGGTTGTAGGTGTCTGGCTTTATTTCTAAATTCTGCTCCATTGGTTTCTGTGTTTATTTTTGTATCCATACCATGCTATTTTAGTTTCTGTAGCTTTGTAGTATAGTTTGAAGTTGGGTAGTATGATGCCTTAACTTTGTTCTTTTTGCTTCTCTAACCTCATCTTTTACCTACTTCTGTTTCCTGAACATAGCAAAGATTCCTGTATCTCTTGAACTCTGGGATGTTTGTTTCTTATGTCTTCTTCAAGAAATCTGGGTAGCTAATTTTGTACTTTTTTCAAGACTTTGTTCAAATATTCTCTTAGTGAAGACTTTTCTGGCCACACTAGTTAAACTCTTGGAATTTCCAACTCTCTCTTCCACAGAGATTCTGCTCTGTGTGTGTAGGGGCGTGTGTGTGTGTATGCATGTAGGTGTGTACACTATTTTTAGTTAACATATGATATATATCTTTAGCCCTGGATTCTTCTTTTCTAGATGTTAATATTGTTGTATTAGCCTGTTCTCACATCGCTAGTAAAGACATACCTGAGACTGATTAATTTATAAAGCAAAGAGGTTTAATGATGTCACAGTTCCACATGGCTAGGGAGGCCTCATAATTGTGGCTGAAGGCTAATGAGAAGCAAAGTCATGTCTTACATGCTGGCAGACAGATAGCTTGTGCAGGGGAACATCATTTATAAAACCATCAGATCTTTATGAGACTTACTCACTACCACAAGAATGGTATGGGGGAAACCACCCCATGATTCAGTTATCTCCGCCTGGCCCTGCCCTTGACACATGGGGATTATTACAATTCAAGGTGAATAGAATAGCTCAGTGGATGGAGTAGCGAACCTAGAAATGGATTCACACATGGATAACCAGCTGATTTGTTGACAAGGATACAAAACTCCATAGAATTTAATTAAAGGCTGATGTCCAGAATACGTAAAGAACCCCTACAACTCAACAACAAAGAACAAACAAAATATTTCCCCAAAGAAGATATACAAAAGGTCAGTAGGCTCATGAAGAGATGCTCAGTGTCATTAGTCATTAGGGAAATGCAAGTCAAAGCCACAATGAGATATAACTTCACACTCCTTGGAATAACTAATATAAAAAGTAGGAAACTAACAAGTGTTGGTGAGGATGTGGAAACATTGGGGTCCTTGTGCATTGCTGGTGGAAATAGAAAATGGTGCAGCCACTGTGGAATGTTGGTTGCTCAAAAAGTTAAAAATACAGTTAACAGCAATTTCACATCTAGATATACACCTGGAATAATTGAAAGCAGAGACCTAAACAGATCTTGTACACCAATGTTTATAGCAGCATTATTCACAACAGCAAAAAGGTAGAAATAATCTAAGTGTCCATCAGCAGATGAATGGATTAACAAAATGTAGCCTGTAGGTTCCGTGGACTATTATGTGCCCATAAAAGGAATGAGCTTTAAAAAATGCAGCATCACATGGATGAACTTTTGAAAACATTATGCTAAATGAAAGAAGCCAAACATAACACCCATTGTATGATTTCACCTATATGAGGTATCTAGAATAGGCAAATTCATAGAGTCAGAAAGTGGAATAGAAGTCATCAGGGCCCCCGAGGGGAAGGAGAGATGGGGAGTTATTGTGTCACAGGTACAGAGTTTCTATTTGGGATGGAGAAAAAGTTCTGGATAGAAATAGTGGTGATGTTTGCACAACATTGTGAATGTACTTAATTAACACTATGAAATTTTAGACTTAAAAATCATTAAAATGATAAATTTCATGCATATTTTACCACAATTTTTAAAGAAGCAATTCAGAGGAGGAAAGATAATCTTTTCAACAAATGGTGCTGGAGCAATTAGGCATCAACAGGCAAATTAATGAACCTGACCTAGGTGAACTTCACATTTTATATCTTTAAAAAAAACTCAAATGAACAATAAAAAATGACAACTTAAAACATACTATAGATTTCAATGTAAAATGTAAGGTTATAAAACTTTTGGGAAAACATAGGAGGAAATCTTTAGGACCTAAGGATTAATAAAGAATTTTTAGCTATGACACCAAAAGCATGATCCATACATGAAAAAAAAATCAGTACACTCTTGCTCTGTCAAAGATGCTGTTAAGAGGATGAAAAGACAAGCTACAAACTAGGGGAAAATATTTGCCAGTCACATGTCTTTCAAAGGACTTTTATCTGAAATCTATGAACTCTTAAAATTCAATAGTAAAACAAGAACAACAAAAAATCCTAATAGAAAATGGGCAAAGGAGATGAATAGACATTTTATGGAAGAAGATATACAGATGTCAAATAGGTATATGAAAATATCTTTGCCATCATTGGCCATTAGGAAAGTACACATTCAAACCACAGTGAGATTTCACTTCATACCTATCAGAACAGCTAATGTAAAGATAGAATGACAACATCAAATACTGTCAAGATATAAAGAAATGGAATCACTCCTGTATTGCTGGCTGCTGTGTAAACTGGCATAGCAACTCTGAGAAACAATGTGGCAGTTCGTCTAAAAACATATGCTTACCATATGACCTATCAATCACACTGAGCATTTATCCCACAGAAATGAAGATTTGTATTGACACACAAATACACAGGCAAATGTTCACAGAGGCTTTATTTGTAATAGTCAAATTTTAGAAATTTATTTGTAATTAGCAAAAAATTAGAAACAGCCCAGATGTTCCTCAGTGGGTAAAAGAGTAAACAAACTGTGGTGCCTTCACAGCATGGAATCCTTTGCGGCAATAAAAGGAATGAATTAATGATGCAGGCAACAACTTGGCTGGATCTCAGGGGCATCATGCTTAGGGAAAAATCCAAACTCAAAAGGCTTTAGAGTGTGTGAGTCCATTTATATTGCATTCTCAGAATGACTCACTTATGGAAATGGAGAAAATATTAATGGTTGCCGGGAGTTAGAGATGGAGGAGGGTTTGGCAGGGAAGGTGAGGGGAGAGAGATGGATCTGAATTTAGGTGGGCAGCACAGAGGATCTTTGTGGTGGTGGGACAGTTCTGTGTTTATTGTGGTGATGATTAGACAAATGCACATGTGATAAAACTACATAAAACTGTAAGATTGTCACACACAAATGAGTATATGTAAAAATGTTGAAACATGAGGTCGGGTATTGTACCAGTGACTATGCTGGTTTTGATATTGTCCCATAATTATATAAGGTTTTACTTTGGGGGAAATTAGGTAAAGAGTACATAAGACCTTTCTGTACAATTTTGGCATCTTCCTATGAATTATTATTTAAAATCTATTACCGATTTTAAAATATAGTTTTGCAGCTTAATTATTAATCAAGTAACTGTTTGCATATGAATGTCAAGAAATGGAACCTTGTGGCATGGAGACTTTGCTGTCACCCAATGCAGCTCCTCTTCCTCCTAAAGGCAACAGCTATCCTGACTTCCGCGTTAACCACTTTGTATTTCTTTATAGTTTTGCCATCTGAGTATGCCCCCAACTGCTATAGTTTAGTTTTTTGACTATATATAACTGAAATCTTATTGTGTGTATCTTTTTGTTTCTAACTTCTGTGAACATAGTTTTTGTAACATTTGTATTTGTTCTGGAAAGCATTCATTTTCACTGCTCTTTAATATTCCATTGCGGGTACACCCTAGTGTATTAATTCTTTTTTTTTTTTTTTTTTTTTTTGAGACAGAGTCTCACACTCTCACACTGTTGCCAGGCTAGAGTGCAGTGGCACAATCTCGGCTCACTGCAATCTCCGCCTTCCAGGTTCAAGCGATTCTTCCGCCTCAGCCTCCTGAGTAGCCGGGACTACAGGCATGCGCCACCATGCCCAGCTAATTTTTGTATTGTTAGTAATGGAGTTTCACCATGTTGGCCAGGATGGTCTCAATCTCTTGACCTCGTGATCTGCCTGCCTCGGCCTCCCAGAGTGCTGGGATTACAGGCGTGAGCCATGGCGCCTGGCCATGTTGATTCATTTTGTTGTTAGACTTCTGAGTCACTTTCTGATTAGCTGATTATAAACTGCTGCTCTGACCCTCCTTGGACATATCCCTGGCATACTTGTGTACATCTTTCTGTTGGGTTCTACCTCAGAACTGAATTGTTGGGTCATAAAAGTAGGCATGTCTTCAAATTTATTTTTTAAAAAAGATGACTATTTTTCAAATGATTTTCTTAACTGCCCATTTCTTTGAATAACACTTAATGCCTTTGACATATCATACTTATTTATAATGTTTATTATATGTCTTCCATCACTAAAATAGAAGCTCCAAAGATCATGTGATTTTTTTTCTCTATTTTTATCCCAAGTATTTAGAACAGAACATGGGATATAGTAGGCACATAGTAATTATTTGTTGAATAAATTGGATCGATGAATGCTGCAACGAAAAGATAGCTTTCTGTTTACCAGTTAACTCTCCTTTCACATGAATTACATTAGAACAAACAGAGATCTCATTTTTTTTTCTGAAACTGTTGGGACCAGATATGTTTTAGAACTTTGAGTTTTTTATTTTTTATATTTTGGAAAGATTATACAGTTTCTATACTGTATATAGCCCAATACCACAAGAATGGTTTCTGAGAGCATAATATGATCAAATGTTTTAAAGTTCTTCAGTGAAAACTGAATGAGATAAGAACAGACTCTAAACAGCTTTATATCAATTAAAGTAGTTGTTTAGTTGGTAGAATTTTGAAGTATCTGCCCGTCAGACCACCAGTGAAGGTTATGCTGCTAAATATTATGCATTGGCATTTACAAAAATGGTTTACCTTTCACTACCACTCTGTGAGATGATAGGGAGCACAGGTATTACTATACCCATTGCACAGATGATATCATCAAGGCACCAGAAAGTAAGACTGTCACCCCATGGCTTCCTAAACAGCAGAGCTGACATGTAAACCTTGTCTTTCAATTCTGTCCACTGCTTTTTAAACCATGCCACAGTTGCTCCTTATTGATAAAAGTAGCAATTTTTGTGATTCGTAAATTAATATTTCCAGAGGGGAAGAAAACTCCTCTATAATGAAGCTGTCATAAATCATGCAGGGTTGTCCCAGGATTTGGAACAAAGCTAATGGCAGCATTCCCACCGAGGCGCTTGGATGCGCTAAACTGTCCAGGGTCAGAACGCATGTGTCTGCCACACAGACAGTGCTGAGCCCCCATGCACGGAAAAGTGGACCTTCAGCACGGCTGGCCTCTCCTTCCTGTATTCTTCTTTCTTGAGAATTCTTTTTCCTACATCAGCCTCATAGAGCTTTCTGTTATATTCCAGCCGGCTCTTCTCTCTCAGAAGGGATCTCAAATCAACAATTTGGATTTATAAGTTTTCTTTTTTTTGAGATGGACTTTTACTCTGTCACCTAGGCTGGAGTGCAGTGGTGCAATCTTGGCTCACTGCAACCTCTGCTTCCTGGGTTCAAGAGGTTATCCTGCCTCAGCCTCCTGAGGAGCTGGGATTACAGGTGCCCACCACCACGCCTGACTAATTTTTGTATTTTTAGTGGAGGCAGGTTTTCACCATGTTGTCCAGGCTGGTCTAGAACTCCTGACCTGAAGTGATCCATCCGCCTTGGCCTCCCAAAGTGCTGGGATTACAGGTGTGAGCCACCAAGCCCTGTCTGGATTTATAAATTAAATAGCAAATGTTTCTGAGAGTGATTTTCAGGCATGGTATTACCTAGCAAGGCATTTACACTGAGCGGATTGATTAGAAGAGGGAATGTAGTGTGCATTCTCCTTTCTTATTATATTTACTGCTTTTTTGTCTGTCTCCTCCATATGGCAAGTAGCATGAGTATGGCTTTTTATCTGTGTTGTTCTCTGATGCTTCCCCAGTGTCTATAGGACCCAGCACATACTATGTACTTGCCAAATACTTGCTTAATAAATGAATAATTTTTTAATCCTTTTATCTTTAAGAAATAATGCCTTTCAGCTCTGTTAACAAAACTGTTTAGACAATGGGAAGCAGACAGGGAGAATTTTGAGGGGAGTAGGTAGTTTTAAACATGCCCTGTGAGAACACTCATTAGAGATTATTAAAAATGATTTTTATGTAATCTTCTGCTAGGATTTTGTTCACTTGGTGAGGGCAAGAAACTCATGTATACCTGGCCCATAGTAGGTGTTCAAAAACTATTTACTGAGCTCACATTTCATCCAGATGGTGTAACCCAGTTCCTCCCATGCCCTCCTCTTCACGGCTGACATTCCCTATGCATAACACAGAAAGTGTAGAAGACTCTGGAGGGTGAAAGGAGAGGCAGCTGCCTAGGGACCTTGGGACCTGAGATGTGAGGTGCTGGTGGTTCTCTCAGTTTCCCTGTCCCCTTAGACATGTGCATTAGACAGCACGTGTCCTGGACAAGAAGCTGTAGAAATCTCTAATCTGGAACTAGCAACAGACACAGACACAAAATGAGCCAAGAAAAGTCTTGTTTCCTCTAGGCATAGGACTGGGAAAGTGTGACCTAGTAACAAAAAAATGTTTTGGCAACACCTGTCCCATTCCAGCCACACAGGAGTGGGAAAAGCACCTCCTTCATCACCTGGCCCTCCAGCTGCTTCTGGTGGGCAGAGTGAAAGGTAATGTTGCACCACCACTGCTGCTCCACTCACGTGCTCAGGTGCTTCTGTTCCCCCGCCAGGTGGTGGTGGCAGGCCTGAGTAGGGGCTGATCCTTCATTCCCTGCCCAGCAGTGACAGGCAGTGTGCTGATCCCCACAACCCCTGCAGTTTCAGCAGGTCTAGCGTGGAGCTGAGCCTCTACCCCAACCCAGCAGCAGATACTTCAGGAGGTTGAGAAAAGCTGTGCTAGTTATGATTCAGCTTCACCCTACACACCCTTTTCCATCAGGTGCAGCAAGGAAGTAAGCTTCAGTCCCAAGCTGGAGCTACCAAGCAATGGGAGTCGGCCTCCCCTCCTACTTCCTGGTGGATGTTGGGTGCATACAGAAGCTGATCTTCACTCCCTACTGAGAGGCAGTGAGGGGAGAAGAGTCAGTGCCATAGTAATGTAAGAGGAGCCCAGTACAAAGCTGAACGTACATACCCAGCTGGCTCTTATGCTACACATCAACAATGGGTAAGTCCACTGAAAGGAGATTACACAGGATGCAAGGGTCTTACTGTATCATACCCAAAATATCTAGGATAGAATCGAAGATCATTTGTCATACTTAGAACTAGCAAAATCACAACTTGAATGAGAAAAACCAATTATCAGGCACTAGATCTGAGGTAAATATGATGTTAGAATAACCTGGAAAAGATTTTAAAACAGCCAGTCATAAAAGTGCTTCAGTAAGTAATTTTGAATTCTCCTTAAATAAATGAAAAAATAGAAAATCTTAACAGAAATAAAAGATGAAAAGGAGCCAATGGCAAGCAGAGAACTGAAAAATACAGTAGCCAAAATAAAAGCTCACTAGATGGGCTCAATAGTAGAATAGAATTGACACAGAGGACTAATCCATGAACTTGAGGACAGATCAATAATTTAGCCAATCTGAACTAAGAAAAAAACCTATTGGAAACAAGAACCACAGACCCATAGGGACCTGTGGGATGAGAATGAGAGGTAACATTTGTATTATCAAAATTCATAAGGAGATGAGAAAGAAGGTTGGGCTGAAAAGTTTTTGAAGAAATAATGTTTGACAGCATTCCTGATTTGGTAAAAAACCTAAACCTGTAAATTCAGGAAGCTGAGTGAGCCTCAAGTAGGGTAAATGCAGAGAAATTTATACCAAGACACACCATAAATAAATTTGTGAACATTAAAAAGTCATAGGGAAATGAGGGATTACTTATAAAGGAATATGAAAATGACAGCAGTCATCCGAGACTGTGGAGAACAGGAGTAAATGGCACAACACTTTTCAAGCACTGAAAGAAAAGAACTGTCTACAGCAAATTTTGTATTTGGCAATAACATCCTTCAAAAATGAAAGGAAAATCAAGGCATTCCTAAGCAGCAGAAAGGTAAGAAAAGTTGTTAACAAACGTATCCTTAGAGAAGAGCTGCATAAAATTTTCTAAACAGAAATGATAGAATGAAATCCCGGAACTTAAGAAAGAAAAGATCATCGGAATGCATAAAAATAGGTGCAAATATAATAGACAGTCAAACTTCTGTTGAGGTTCATATCTGATGTTTGATGCAAAATTATAACTTTGTGTGGTGCTTAGTGAATGCAGAAGAAATATTTAAAACAATTACATTTTAGAAATAGAAATGGAAAGGAACCTAAATGGAAGTAAGGTTTCTACACTTCCTTCAGAATGGTACATCACATATGTATATTGTAATACCCATATAACCACTAAAGTAATTATCCAAAATGAGACACAGAAAAACATTAGAAATAAATCACCATGGACTTCTAAAAAATACTCAAATAACCTATAGGAATTTAAGAAGAAAGAATAATAAGAATACAGGGAAATATATAATAAAATGGCAGATTTCACATATCAATAATTATGTTAAATGTAGCAGATCTAAATATACCAATCAAAATACATAGATTTATAGAATGAATTAAAAAATGACCTAATAACATACTGTCTACAAGAAGTTCACTTAAAACTGCAATGACATAAGAGGATGGAAAGTAAAAGACTAGAAAACGACATGTGAGGCAAACTTCTTTTTTTCTTTGGAGATGGAGTCTCACTCTTGTCTCCTAGGCTGGAGTGCAATGGAGCAGCCTAAGCTCATTGCAATCTCTGCCTCTCAGGTTCAAGTGATTCTCTTGCCTCAGCCTCCCAAGTAGCTGGGATTACAGGCACTTACCACCAGACCCAGCTTATTTTTGTATTTTTAGTAGAGATGGGGTTTCAACATATTGGTCAGGCTGGTCTCAAACTCCTGACATCAGATGATCCATCCACCTCAGCCTCCCAAAGTGCTGGGATTACAGGCATGAGCTACCATGCCCAGCCAACACAAACATTCCTTTTTTTAAAAAAGCAGGAGTGTCTGTATTAACATCAAACAAAGCACAGTTGTATTAGGTGCCCAAGGCTGCAATAAGAAAGTATATAGCCATGAGCTGTATAAGGACACAGATGCTGATCACTCACTCACACATACATTGCCAGTGGAAGTGGAAAACAGGACAGTCACTGTGGGAAAGAATTAGGCAGTTTTTCATAAATCTAAATATGCAAATTACTATATGCTGTGTTATAAAATTGAAAGATTGGTTGGATGACAGGACACAGCATGCTGACCCAGAGTTAGACAAAAACTAACTCTTTGTTGCTTACAGCTCTGAAGGAGAAGGCCAGGCCACCAGCAGGGCCAAGGGGATTGGGTAATGGCAGGCAGGAGCTGTACGGGATCAGCTTATGTATGGAAGGCAGATAGTTAATTTTCTCAGGATCCCTGTGGATTGGAGAGTTTGACTAATTTCAGTAAGTTCCAGGGCACTGGGGATGTCCCTTGTTGTCTGGTGCCTGGCCCTGGAGTAGTTAGGGTAGGCAGGTAGTGGCCCTGGAGTGTGAGTGCCCAATAAGGGAAGTGGTTGGATGGGAACTTGAACTTAATCTGCAGCTCAAGAAAGGGGATCTTACTGGCCTCTAGCCAGGGCCTCCAAACTGGGTTGGGACAGCATCAGCATACACACACACACACAAGCACACACACACACCCCATCCTGTATCACTTGGGCATTGTTGCCCAAGGCAAATGAGAAATTATGTTCACACAAAAGTCTGTACACAAATTTTCATAGCATTTTTATTCATAATACCCCACACTGAAAACATCCCAAATATCCCTCAACTGGTAACAGATAATCAAACTGCAGTCCATCTGTAATATGGGATATGGCTTCACCCTAAAAAGGAGCGAACTGTTGACGCACATGGCAACTTGGATGCATCTCCAAGAAATTGCGGTAATGGAAAAATTCAAACCCAAGAGATCGTGTATGGTATGGTTCCATTTATATGGCATTGTGGAAATGACAGAGTTATCAGAGTGGAGAACAGACTAGAGGTTTCCAGGGGTCAGCAAAGTAGGGGAGAGGATAGAGGTGGATGTGATTATCAGAAAGCATCACAAGAGGTCCTTGCAGTGATGGAAATGCCGTGCGTCTTGACTGTATTAAACTGGTCACGGTGTTGTTATGTAGTTTTGCAAGCTGTCATTATTGCAGGAAACTGGGTAAAGGTACCCAGGATCTCTGTATTTTTCTCACAGCTGCATGTGAATCTGTGTTATTGCGAGAGCTTAGAGTAACGGAATGAGAGGAGAAACGTGGCACCCTCCAAGATTATTAGAGAAGGTTTTATTTCCAAAGATTAGAGGATTTCCAAAGAGGAAACTACTCTGGAAAGGATTTTTAATTGCATTTATGGAAGCCAGTGTAGTAAGAGCTGAGACAATCAGTGCTCATTGTGGAAATGATACAGCCACTTCCTAACTCTTTTCTGGGTGCTGTAAATACAAAGTTAATTGTATCATTACTATTTCCAAACAACTGAGGCTTTTAAAGTGTTTCTTAGGAGTGTTAGAAGACTTTCTGAACTCCTGGAGAGCAACTAAGTGTAGACACAGGAGGCTATAATCAATACAGTCTGGTAGGTTGAGAGACCAGGCCCTGAAATCAAACCTGGGTCAAATTTTAGTTCTACCAGTTTCTGGTCTTATGCCCTTTGGCAAGTTAGTTTGTCTTTTTGGGGCTTTAATTCTTATATGTACTATGAAAACCGAGAAGTAATAATTGTATCTATATTGAAGGAGTGTTAGGAAGAATAAATGAGACAATTAACACAAAGCACTTCATAAATGCTCTGCAAATGCCAGCTCTGCTGCCACTGTTATTATTATAATTAGAAATAGGAGCAGTAGTGCTGGAAAGGAATCCAGAGACAGATTTTGTCTCTGTTTCTAACAGCATGATTTCTAGAAAGTCACTTAGCTTTGCAGACCTCAGTTTCCTCATCTAAAGTCTTAGTATGTTAGAGTAGGTAGTATCTAAAATATCTTCCAGTGTTCACCTTCTTGGATGCTAAAGTGAACTTTTTATAGGGAAAATAATATAGCGGCTGAAAGCACAGGCTGAGGAGTCTTTCACACCTCAGTTTGGATCCTGTGTCTGTTCTGAGGCATATACTACTCATGGCCAATCCATGTCCTGTGTCCTCTGTCTTCCTAACAGTTTTCTATTTTATTTAGAACAGCACTGTGAGCTCCCTCCTACCTCTCCAACCCCATGCTGAATCATGATTGCTCTAAGACAGGTCAGCAAACCGCTGCCCAACAGGCCAATCCATCCCAGTTCCCACCCTCTGCTACGCTTGTGTTCCTGTAAATAAAGTTTTATGGGAACACACTACTGCCCAAGGGGCCAATCCATCCATGTTCCCACCCTCTGCTATGCTTGTGTTCCTGTAAATAAAGTGTTATGGGAACACAGCCACCCATTCATTTGTGTGTCACCTGTGGTGGTTTTTCCAGTTCTACAGGTGGAGTTGAGTAGTTGTGATAGGGACGAACCATATGGCCTGCAAACCCTAACTATTTGCTATCTGGCCCTTTACAGAAAACGTTTGCCAACCTTTCCTAAGACCATTATGATAACCCTGCCTTCCTTAGTTTTCCAGCTTCCATTGCACTGTAGGGACTTGATGACTTACCTCTTCCACAAAGATGTCAGCCCAAGCCATTGGAGCCTGCTGTTCTCCCTCCTCCCTGTTCCTGTTGGATTGTGTGCACTTGTTTTTAAGTCTGGTGCTTATAGGTGTACTTACCATTCTGCAGTTATGAGGCAGTAAACCTGGCATAAGCCAAGCGGGGTAGAGCAGAGAGAAGGAAGAGCCCAGATTTTATTTTATTTTATTTTATTTTTTTGAGATGGAGTCCCACTCTGTCGCCCAGGCTGGAGTGCAGTGGCACAACCTTTGCTCACTGCAACCTCTGCCTCCCAGCTTCAAGCAGTTCTCCTGCCTCAGCCTCCCAAGTAGCTGGGATTATAGGCATGCATCACTGTGTCTGGCTAATTTTTGTATTTTTTAGTAGAAACAGGGTTTCACCATGTTAGGCAGGCTGGTCTTGAACTCCTGGCCTCAGGTGATCTATACACCTTGGCCTCCCAAAGTGCTGGGATTCCAGGCATGAACCACCACGCCCGGGCCTGGATTCTTGACAACCATTATCGAGCTATTGTGCTGGCTCTGGATTCCCTACCTGCAGTCTTTTTTATTATATGAGAAAAGAAACTCCTGTTTTTTCAGAAGACTTTTAAAATTGTTTATTGTGGCTGCCTGTAACTAAATGCAATCCACCTGTTACAGCCTTTTATTACTGGTGAAATCTTGAATAAATTATTTAATTTTCCTGGGCCTCAGATTTCCTCTCTGTTTCTCTAGTAATGAGGATTAGGTTAGATGAAAAATACAAGGCTTTTGCTCAATTCTTACTACAGAGGAAGCAAACTGGAAGTTGTTATTTTTATTTTCCAATGAATCCATTCATAATTCTAAATTATTTTGAGTCTTTGTCTACACAGGCACATATTTGCCAAATTACCTTTTACAAAAAAAACATGTTTTATTTAGAAATGCTTTGACAGCCAGAACATGTGTTTCTATTGCAAACAGAAATATTTCCAGTCTAGAAATACTTGTTTTGATCATCCGTGTGGAAATGAATGTTTTGTGTTTGAGTTGTTAAGCTACAAAATATATTTGCTAAATGTTTTTGCAAAAATATTCATCCATTTCTTAGTATATTGCCTTAGAGAAGCATCCAGTGGCAATTATGTTCTTAGGCATGTTTATGACACAGAACAGATCAAACCTTTTGAAAAAATCTGGAATGGAATGGAAGCTGGGACTAACAGCCCAGTTACTACAGATGCAAGGCGTCACCTAACTCATCACATCTCTAACATTTCCAGTGACTCCTAGTTGAACTTCCACATGACGATTAGCACAAATCCAGAACTAAATGACAGGTTATACTTCTATCTCAAGCATCATATAATATTGATTTTTTTCTTTTACTGTAACTAGAAATTTTTTTCTTTGAGGGTCATGAGAAAAATTGTATTTTTTGACAAAAGTATAATTTACTTGAGACTTATTGTTAATGTTCAGTGATAGTGGCAGGGATTTATCCTTTTTATAATTCTTATATTGTTTCTCTTTCAAATTTTACATGTAGGGAATATAAAAATAAACCCACTGGATAGCTTATACCCTTTGCTGGCATTTAGGATAAAGAGAAACCCAATAAATCATGCATCTAGTGGCCTCACTGATATTGCATTATAAGATCATAGTATAGCTTTTACAGATAAATCACCAAGAGACATCACAGTCAATGTTGTTTAGAAAGTATGAAAGCAGGTCTTCTTTTTTAAGATCCCATATTAATCTTAACCCCCTGTTACATTATACTAATTTGTTTTCAAGTTGATTATAACTCTCTACTACAAGGTCAAAATAAAGCTT
Source organism: Cebus imitator (assembly GCF_001604975.1). Taxonomy (NCBI): domain Eukaryota; kingdom Metazoa; phylum Chordata; class Mammalia; order Primates; family Cebidae; genus Cebus; species Cebus imitator. The sequence continues at coordinate 9,094,232 of NW_016107397.1, read as the reverse complement.
ATATTATTAAAAACTGTATGATTTGTCTTTAGAGAGCCAAGAAAATTTAATTTAGAAGTAATATTTTGCATCTATATAAGAACTTTCATAATATGCAGTCTCAAAACACTTCAGAAATAAAAGATACCAATATTTTAGCCTGGCTATTTAGGCATTCACTGGGCTAATATTCCCTTCCAGAACTCTGTGACCTTCTAGAATTACTCAAATACAGTGTGTGTGTCCTCATTGGATGATTTTGTCTTTTAAGGAAAATTATTTGGAAGAAAAATTTTTCAACTTATTAGGGAAAAATACCCATTTCTCATTTTCTTATCATTTGACAGGAAGCTTACCAGTTTCTTGTAGACAATTACACCAGTGTTTCATACCTTAGAATCACCTTTCAACATGAATTCAAATGTATATGAAAAGCGATAGAGACTTCTGAACTTTAGATTTGGAAGAAACAAAAAGCTCAAATTTTCTTAAGTTTTTATGATTACCACAGAGTAAAAATGCCATAGAATGAAAATGTGTTATGTTGATAGGAAGAGGTCAGGCTCTTACTCGAAGTACAAGATAAATCACAGGTTTAATTTTGGATCACAGTGGACCCCTCCCTCCACTTCAGCTGTGGAAATACACAGAAAACAGTTGCATGGAAAAAACAATTGGAATTCAAGTAGCACTTTGCTTCCATTACAGGACTTGGAACATGTTATAAATGGCCAAAAAGTAGGATACTCTCTTTTCAGGGATCTATGTAAGGAGGCAGTCATATTCAAAATACAAAACAGAAGATAAATGTTTTCTGCTGGCATGGTATTTTAAAAGGAAAAATATGATTATCTACCATGATGCATTGTAAACTGATGTTATTGATTTTCCTACCGTGACCTTGGTTGTACAGCACCAGCACAAATTCGTATCCCTTGCTGGTAGGTCTAGTTTCAGTTGTGAATCCGTAGATGTCAGAGAATTAAAAAACAGTGGGCTTGTAGTATTTGTTTTCGCTTTAATTAACAGTTAATACTTGGTTTATCTACTTATTCATTCAAACAGCATGGGTTGAAAATGTAGTATAAGGCAGGTAATGTGAAGTAATGGGGTGTCTTTAAGAAGGTAACAGCTTCTCTGAGCCTTTGATCTTGCCAGATTCACCATGACCTTGCTTTTCCACTCCCCTCCCCTTTGGTCCTTCAGTCTGTCTCTATTTTTGCTTATTCATTCATCAATATTCATTAAACTCCTACAATATACCAGACACTCAGAATATAGCTGTGAGCAAGACGGTTATGCTTCCTATTCTCATTTAGCATATAATTGAGTTGGGAGACAGACATTAAGTAAATACTTATATTAATAATTTTTACTATAATTATAATTTCTGTTCAGAGACCCAATATAATTTCCAACTTCCATTTTTTCTTCTTAAAAAATTCTTTCTGATTCTAAAACTTTATAGACAACTAAGAATAAATGGGAATAAATCAGGAAGAAATAACCTAAGATATCCCACCAGCTCAAAATAACTTGTTACTGTTTAAAATACATTTTCTTGCACTTTTCTTTCATGTGTGAGTGTGAGTGTGGGTGTGTCTGTGCAGGTATCTGTGCCCATGTGTGTTTGTAGTTTGGGATCATACTGTATAGTCAGTTTATTCTCTTTAAATCATTAAATGGAGATTTCTTATATTATTACATATTCTTTAATAACATATTTTAAGGTTGCTGAATGATTTTTATTTTAGTTATGTAGTATAAATTATTTAATTGTTTATTTGGGTACATTTCAGTTATGTCCTTCAATTTTTTTGTTAAACTGATGTGTTAAAAATATAAACTTTTGTATACATTTTTTATTTAGTCTGCTATAGTATCTAGAATTAGAATTACTTGGTCAAAGCGTGTAAGTATTTTTGAGGTGCTTCATATATTTTATGAAACATGGAATATTTATGTCATTTGATCTATTATATGTAATATACAGTATGAAACATCTCCTATATTCTAGAATTACATCGATTTACACATGCATTCAAGTGGTATTTGTGTCTAGTTTACATACCTGTGGCACCATCAAGCATTGCACTATCAAATATTTTTATATTTTAATTATATATTGATAGGACAGATAAAAGTAGCATCCTGGAATTTTAATTTAATATTTTTACTTACATATCATCCAGTTTTATTTCACATGTGCACGTGTGATATTTATTAGTTTTCTATTGAGATAATAGCCTTTTATGAAATATATGAACGTATTTTAGACATATAATAAAATTATAGATGTCATGTATATTTATTAATATGACTTAATATCTTATGTAATAGTATAGGCATATTTCTCTTTTTTTTCTTCTTTTTATAATTGTACTTTAGGATCTAGGGTACATGTGCAGATCATGCAGGATTGTTGCATAGGTACACACATGGCAATGTGGTTTGCTGCCTCCATACCCCCGTCACCTACATCTGGCATTTCTCCCCATGTATCCCTCCCTGACCTCCCCACAACCCTTCTGTCTCTCCCTTGGCCCCTCCTGACAGACCCCAGTGTGTGATACACCCCTCCCTGTGTCCCTGTGTTCTCATTGTTCAACACCGGCTATGAATGAGAATATTCAGTGTTTGATTTTCTGTTCTTGTGTCAGTTTGCTGAGAATGATGGTTTCCAGATTGATCCATGTCCCTACAAAGGACAGAAACTCATCATTTTTTATGACTAAATAGTATTCTGTGGTGTATATGTGCCATATTTTCCTTGTCCAGTCTATCATTGATGGACATTTGGGTTGGTTCCAGGTCTTTGCTATTGTAAACAGTGCTGCTGTGAACATACATGTGCATGTGTCTTTATAATAGAGTGATTTATAATCCTTTGGGTATATACCCAGTAACGGGATTGCTGGGTCAAGTCGAATTTCTGTTTCTATGTTCTTGAGGAAGTGCCACACTGTCTTCCACAATGGTTGAACTAGTTTACACTCCCACCAAAGTAAAAGTGTTCCTATTTCTCCACATCCTCTTGAGCATCTGCTGTCTCCAGATTTTTTAATGATTGCCATTCTAACTGGCATGAGATGGTATCTCAATGTAGTTTTGGTTTGCATTTCTCTAATAGTTAGTGATGATGAGCATTTTTTCATATGTTTGTTGGCATCATATACGTCTTCTTTGGAAAATTGTCTGTTCATATCCTTTGTTTTGTTTTGGTTTGTTTGTTTTTTTCTTGTAAATCTGTTTTAGTTCTTTGTAGATTCTGGATATTAGCCCTTTGCCAGATGGGTAGATTGCAAAAATTTTTTCCCATTTTGTTGGTTGCCAGTTCACTCTAATGATGGTTTCTTTGGCTGTGCAGAAGCTCTGGAGTTTAATTAGATCCCATTTGTCTATTTTGGCTTTTGTTGCCAATGCTTTTGGTGTTTTAGTCATGAAGTCCCTGTCTATGCCTATGTCCTGAATGGTTTTGCCTAGGTTTTCTTCTAGGGTTTTTATGGTGTTAGGTCTTATGTTTAAGTCTTTAGTCCATCTGGAGTTAATTTTAGTGTAAGGTGTCAGGAAGGTGTCCACTTTCTGCTTTCTGCACAATGCTAGCCAGTTTTCCCAACACCATTTATTAAATGGAATCCTTTCCCCATTGCTTGTTTTTATGAGGTTTGTCAAAGACCAGATGGTTTTAGATGTGTAATGTTGCCTCCAAGGCCTCTGTTCTGTTTCATTGGTTTATATCTCTGTTTTGGTACCAGTACCATGCTGTTTTGATTACTGTAGCCTTGTAGTATAGTTTGAAATCAGGTAACATGATGCCTCTGGCTTTGTTCTTTTTGCTTAGGATTGTCATGGCTATGTGGGCTCTCTTTTGGTTCCATATGAAGTTTAAGGTGGTTTTTTTCTAGTTCTGTGAAGGTCATTGGTAGCTTGAAGGGGATAGCATTGCATCTACAAATTACTTTGGGCAGTATGGCCATTTTCACAATATTGATTCTTTCTAACCATGAGCATGGAATGTTTCTCCATCTGTTTGTGTCCTCTCTTATTTCCTTGAGCAGTGGTTTGTAGTTCAATTGAAGAGGTCCTTTACATCCTTTGTTAGTTGTATTCCTAGGTATTTTATTCTCTTTGTAGCAATTGTGAATGGCAGTTCGCTCATGATTTGGGTCTCTGTTAGTCTGTTGTTGATGTATAGGAATGCTTGTGGTTTCTGCACTTCGATTTTGTATCCTGAGACTTTGCTGAATTTGCTTATCAGTTTCAGGAGATTTTGGGCTGAGATGATAGGGTCTTCTAAATATACAATCATGTAATCTGTAAATAGACACAGTTTGACTTCTTCCTTTCCTAATTGAATACCCTTTATTTATTTATTTTTCTTGCCTAATTACTCTGGCTAGAACTTCCAACACAGTATTGAATAGGAGTGGTAAGAGAGGGCATCCTTGCCTAGCACCAGATTTCAAAGGGAATGCTTCCAGCTTTGGCCTGTTCAGTATGATATTGGCTGTGGGTTTGTCATAAATAGCTTTTATTATTTTGAGATATGTTCCGTTGATACCTAGTTTATTAAGACTTTTTAGCATAAAGGGCTGTTGAATCTTGTTGAAGGCCTTCTCTGCATCTATTGAGATAATCATGTGGTTTTGTCTTTGGTCCTGTTTATGTGGTGGATTATGTTTAAGACTTGCATATGTTGAACCAGCCTTGCGTCCCCTGGATGAAGTCTACTTTATTGTGATAGATAAACTTTTTGATGTGCTGTTGCAATCTGTTTGCCAATATTTTATTGAAGATTTTTGTATCTATGTTCATCATGGATATTGGCCTGAGGTTTCCTTTTCTTGTTGAATCCCTGTCAGGTTTTGGTATCAGGATGATGTTGGTCTCATAAAATGATTTGGGAAGGATTCCCTCTTTTTGTATTGTTTGGAATAGTTTCAGAAGGATTGGTACCAGCTCCTCTTTGTGAGTCTGGTAGAATTCAACTGTGAATCAGTCTGGACATGGTCTTTCTTTGGTTGGTAGGCTATTAATTGCTGCCTGAACTTCAGCCCTTGTTATTGGTCTGTTCAAGGTTTCAACTTCTTCTTGGTTTAGTCTTGGGAGGGTGCAAGTGTCTAGGAATTTATCCATTTCTTCCAGGTTTACTGGTTTATGTGCATAGAGTTGTTTGTAGTAATCTTTGATGGTAGTTTGTATTTCTGTGGAATCAGTCGTGGCGTCCCCTTTATCATTTTTTATTGCATCTATTTGATTCTTCTCCCTTTTATTTTTTATTAATCTGGCTATCGGTCTGTTTTGTTGATTTTTTCAAAAAACCAGCTCATTGATTTATTGATTTTTTTGAAGAGTTTTTTGTGTCTCTATTTCCTTCAGTTCTGCTCTGATCATAGTTATTTCTTGTTTTCTGCTAGCTTTTGAGTTTTTCTGATCTTGCTCCTCTAGCTCTTTCAATTTTGATGATAGAGTGTCAATTTTAGATCTTTCCTCACTTCTCATATGGGCATTTATTGCTATAAATTTCCCTTAACACACTGCTTTAAATGTGTCCCAGAGATTCTGGTACATTGTGCCTTTGGTCTCATTGGTTTCAAAGAACATCTTTATTTCTGCCTTCATTTCATTGTTTATCCCGTTGTTGTTCAGGAGCCAGTTGTTCAGTTTCCATGAAGTTGTGCAGTTCTTAATTAGTTTCTGAATCCTGAGTTCTAATTTGATTTCCCTGTGGTCTCAGACTGTTTGTTATGATTTCAATTCTTTTGCATTTGCTGAGGAGTGATTTACTTCCAATTATGTGGCCAGTTTTGGAGTAGGTACAATGTGGTGCTGAGAAGAATGTATATTCTGTGGATTTGAGGTGGAGATTTCTGTAGTCTATTAGTTCTGCTTGGTCCAGATCTGTGTTCAAGTCCTGCATATCCTTGTTAATTTTCTGTCTCATTGATCTGTCTGATATTGACAGTGGAGTGTTAATGTCTCCCACTATTACTGTGTGGAAGTCTAAGTCTCTTTGTAGGTCATTAAGAACTTGCTTTATGTATCTGGGTGCTCCTGTATTGGGTGTGTATATATTTAGGATCGTTAACTCTTCTTGTTGTATTGATCCTTTTACCATTATGTAATGCCCTTCTTTGCCTCTTTTGATCTTTGTTGGTTTAACGTCCATTTTATCAGAGACTAGTATTGCAAATCCTCCTTTCTTTTGCTCTCCATTTGCTTGATAAATCTTCCATTCCTTTATTTTTAGCCTATGCATGTCCTTGCACATGAGGTGGGTTTCCTGAATACAGTACACTGATTGGTCTTGATTTTTAATCTAATTTGCCAGTCTGTGTCTTTTGATTGGGGCATTTAGCCCATTTACATTTAGGGTTAATATTGTTATGTGTGAATTTGATCCTGCCATTTTGATGCTAGCTAGATGATTTGCCCATTAGTTGACACATTTTCTTCTTTGTGTCAATGGTCTTTACCATTTGGTCCGTTTTTGTAGTGGCTGGTACTGGTTGTTTCTTTCCTTGTTTAGTGCTTCTTTCAGGAGCTCTTGTAAGGCAGGCCTGGTGGTGATGATATCTCTCAGCAATTGCTTGTCCATAAAGGATTTTATTTCTCCTTCGTTTATGAAGCTTAGTTTGGCTGGATGTGAAATTCTAGGTTGAAAGTTCTTTTCTTTAAGGATGTTGACTATTGGCCCCCACTGTCTTCTGGCTTGTAGAGTTTCTGTGGAGAGATGCACTGGGCGTCTGATGGGCTTCCCTTTGTGGGTAACCCATTCTTTCTCTCTGGCTGCCCTTAGCATTTTTTCCTTCATTTCAACCCTGGTGAGTCTGGTGATTATGTGCCTTGGGGTTGCTCTTCTTGAGGAATATCTTTGTGGTGTTCTCTGTATTTCCTGGACTTGTATCATGGCCTGTCTTGCTAGGCTGCGGAAGTTCTCCTGGATAATATCCTGAAAAGTGTTTTCCAGCTTGGATTCATTCTCTCCATCACATTCAAGTACACTTATCAAATGTAGATTAGTTCTTTTCACATTATCCCATATTTCTTGGAGGCTTTGTTTATTTCTTGTCACTCTTTTTTCTTTATTCTTGCCTTCTCATTTTATTTCATTGAGTTGATCTTCGACCTCTGATATCCTTTCTTCTGCTTGGTCGATTCAGCTATTGAAACTTGTGTATGCTTCACGACGTTCTCGTGCTGTGTTTTTTAGCTCCATCAAATTGTCTATATTCTTCTCTAAGCTGTTTATTCTAGTTAGCATCTCATCTCATCTTTTTTTTCTAGGTTCTTAGTTTCTTTTCATTAGGTTAGCACATGTTCTTTTTGCTCTGAGAAGTTTATTACCCACTTTCTGAAGCCTGTTTCTGTCAGTTCATCAGATTCATTCTCCATCCATCTTTGATCCCTAGCCGGTGAGGAGTTTTGATCCCTTGGAGGAGGAGAGACGTTTTGGCTTTTGGTATTTTCCTTCTTTTTGCTGGTTTCTTCCCATCTTAGTGGCTTTATCTACCCGTGGTCTTTGTAGTTGGTGACTTTCAGATGGGGTCTCTGAGTGGACGTCCTTTTTGTTGATGTTGAAGATATTTCTTTCTTTTTCTTAGTTTTCTTTCTAACAGGCCTATCTGCTGCAGCACTGCTGGAAGTCCACTCCAGACCCTGCTTGCCTGGGGATCACCCGTGGGGGCTGCAGAACAGTAAGGGTTGCTGCTGGTTTCTTCTTCTGTTATCTTTGTCCCAGAAGGGTTGCCACCAGAAGTCAGCCTGATTTCTCTTTTATGAGGTGTCTCTTTGGGTACACGGGGGTTGGCGAGCTGCTTGAGGAGACAGTCTGTCCCTTATAGGGGCTCAAGTGCTGTGCTGGGAGCTCTGTTGTTCCATGCAGAGCTGCTGGGCTTGTACCTTTAAGTCTGCTGCAGTGGAACTCATAACCGCCTCATTTCCCAGGTGACCCAGGAAGTTTGGCTTTATTTATAAGTTCCTGATGTGCTGCTGCTTTTTTTTTTTTTCCAGAGATAGCCTGCCCTGCATGGAAATAGTCTAGTCAGAGTCTGCCAGCAGAGGTGTTGCTGAGCTGCCACAGGCTCTGCCCAGCTGCTGTGTGAACTGCCTCGGTGTTGATGTACTGCCTTGGTAGTGGCAGATGCCCTTCCCCCCAACTGAGCTGTACCATCCCAGGTCCAGCTGTGCTTGCTGTAAAACTCTCAATGAAGAGCATTTCAGATTACTTGTTTTGTGGGGGTGCTACCCACTGAGCCAGATTACCTGGCTCCCTATCTCAGCTCCCTCCCTTTCAATTGAATGAGCGGCTCTGTCTCCCAGGCGTTCCAAGTGCCAGTTGAACCAGCTCCTCAAATTTGTGTCAGTTTCTGTGCACCAACCCGTAGACCAGCCGTTCTGAAAACTCGTGGCACTTTTCGGCCCAGGAATCTCCTGGTCTGTGAGCAGTGAAAACTTGTTTGGAAATGCAGTGAGCACTCACCCTCTGCATCATTCTTGCTGGGAACTGCACTCCAGAGCTGTTCCTATTCAGCCATCTTTGGCCCTCCTAGACATATTTCTTAAGGATATTAAAAATTTATTTATTTATTTTTACAAAAAACAAAATGTTATATACTCATTTATAATCCTACTTTACTTTGATACTGTGTAGTTACATAAATACCAATTTTTTGTCCCTCATTATCTCTGTTCTTTCATAAAGCTGCTTGTTTTTCTTTTACTGATTTCTCTTTTTACATAAAAATATCTTAATATTCATTATTGCAAATACCTCTCATTTAATTTGCATTGTTTCGTAGTGTTACTTTCTAATTTGTCAGTTTCAGAATCACAATGGACAGTTCAAGAAATATATTAAGGATTTTGATTGGAATACATTAAAAGTATAAATCAATTTTAAGAGAACTGACATCTTTACAACATTGCCCCTTCTATTCCAGCGATATTATCTGTCCCTCAGCTGATCTATGCTTTTCTTTGTATCTTCCTGTGACCTTTGGTATGGTTTTTTTCATAGATGCCATGCTTTTTATGTTGCTAGATCTTTTATATTTTTGTTGTTATTATGAATTGTTTATTTTTATTGTTGTGGCTTTTTTTGTTTGTTTGTTTGTTTTTTCCTCGCTGTAATTGTTACCTTTCTCTCTTGGAGAACATCTTAAACTAAGTGCAAGGAAGTGACAAGAGGTCTAGTTTCAGATCCATGGAATATCTGGGAATAGGTTATAGCCTCTAGATTCCGGCAATGGCCTATAGTTTTTACCAGCCTAATCTCTGTTACCCCCCAGCTATATATATATATATATATATATATATATATATATATCTCACCTGGTCCCCACAGACATCTCATTTTCTCCTTCCTCCACATTTGTCTCCATCCCGACTCCAACCTCTGCCCCAGGACTGTGCCCATGCTCTGTCACTCAGCTCCATGCTGCCTCACTCACTCATTCATCCCACCTGCAGGTAACTGCCTCCTCTTCCAGACCTTCATGGCATTTTGTTTGTATCTTTCTTGGGAGTTTTGTCATAGTTCACCTTTCAGGATATATGAGTACACCTGTCTTACCCAAAAGTGTGCCAGAGTGGAAAGCAAATTGTAAAAGACTAAGCACTGTGACAGTGGGAAAGTAATTTAGGTTGCTTTTTGACTCAGTTTCTAAACTTGTATAGGGATACTAAGTTATGCCTTGCCCACCTTGTGAGACTTTGTGAAAGCTCTTCGAGATGTGAGAAATGCAAATCTAAGAGGTAGTGACCGAGAGGTCACTTCCCCTCCTTGGTTTGGTGGTGCATGAAGTCAGGGCCTGGCTTTCACAGTACTTCCACACAGGTTTTGTTGAGCACAGAGTTGTTCTCTCATAGACCCTCGCAGTTAGATTGAATCAGAGGGTGGCCACTGTTGGCAAGTGGGGAATAACAGCCAAGTTCTAGTGGACTTTGCAATGTACAGAAAAGGATGGATTCCAAGTAGTAAAATTAGAAATTACTCACTAATCTGGGGACCTCTCGTTACCTCTGGCACTACATTGGTCTGGAAAGAGTGTATTTATGTGGAGGTAAAACAAAGCATCTGAAATTGAGAAAATAGGTGAGGTGATCCAATGGATGTTCTAAAACAGTGCTACTATCTTTTCGTGTCTGATGTTCTGGGGGACATTTGAAAAACACTAGTCTCTGGGCCACATCTCTTGAGTTTCTGATTCTATAGTTTGAGCCCAGGAACCTGCATTTTTCCAAGCATCCCTGGTAATTCCTATCACAAGTTTGTAAATCATTGTACTAGAACAGCAGGATTCTTAATAGTGATATGCAGGCCTTACCGAAAATCATTTGTTCTATGAAACAAGAAGCTAACAAACACATGTATAAACACACAATCACATTTCCTGGAATTGACGTTTCTGTGCTCCAGAATTTCACTGAGTGTGTTCTTACTGATCTACCAAACATTAAAATACTTCTAGCATACAAATGTTTTCCCAGAAAGCAGATATAAAGGTGTTTCACTGGAAACTGTACATATTAGAAGCTAGCAATTGTTATGATGTGAAATTTTATTGTATTGCCACGTGACACTTTCTTAATTACTAAAAGTATTAGTACATGATCACAGAACTCTTACAAGACAGCATGATCTACATTAGATGCCTCACACAGCAAATTAAATAGGTATTTCTCTCTAAGAATTTGTGTACTAAACACTTGCAGAAGGATAGGAAATTGATTCTGTCATTATAATAGGGTTTAATCATTCCTTTCCACGATTTTAAACATTATACAAAATACATGTTAATCATAGTATGAAAGTACTGAAGAATATGAGTAGATAAAATCACTCATAATCCTGTTTTATATAGCCACTCAGAAGCATGTTCTCATGTTTTCTCTTTCTCTTACATATGTTTTTTGTTATTGAGTTCCTACTTGATAAGCTGCTTTAGAAAGATTTGAAAATCCAGATTATATCATAGATGTTTTCATTTATGAAAAACTTTGTAAAAAATCCTTTGAATGGATGCATAATAGTTTATTATATTGGAGGTACCATACTTTGATATGAATATCCTTACAAAGTCAGAACTATAAAACATGGAGAATTACATTGCCAGTGCATTAAGCGTTTCAACTAAACACAGTTAATTACATGAGACATTTATATCATGTGTACATTTTCCTTATAACATGTACTTATTATTCCGGTGACATAAATCTTTTAAAGTAAACAGAGAAGGCAAACACGAGATGTAGCCTGTTTGTGCAGTAGAGGACAGAGGAAGACCAGCAGTATAACACCCAGAAATCACCACCCCAATTACCTTATTTTATTCTGCAGTGATGGAACAATCAAAGCTAATGAGCAATTTCTACTTTTCGCTTAATCTGGTTTTTGCAGCATTTGGAATTGCTAATGCTCTTTGGCCTCCTGGCATCTTCTCTTTTGCTTCCTCCACATCGTTCTTCCCTGTTTCCTCCTTCGTTCCTCTCAGTCTCTACTACTAGTTCCACTTTTCCCATTTGTGCCTTGTTCTGATGCAATGCTTTATCCTCTTTTCACTCTAAACTAGCTCCTGGCTGATTTCTTCTTGCTCCCATGTCTTCAACTCCCTCCTCGAGATGATGCCCTGTCAACTTACATTGTATCTCCAATCTCACTGCCATGAGACTCCTCTCACCTCCTACCACTCACTGTGATCCTGGTTCAGATCCATGCTCTGCTGTGTGATCTTGGTCATCCTTCACTTGTTGGATCCCCCCGGTCACATGATCTCTGCTTGTATACATTGTACCATACATGTTTGCTGTGCCCTGACTCCCAAGAGACATGTTGCATATGTGGAGAGCAGTGGCAATGAGTGATTGATTGACCAGTAACTGATTGGATCATTAACTGTTATGCATGAAAAATCCTCCCTTGCCAATTCCTATATAATCTTCATCTTTGCCCAGGATTTGGTGATGGTTCTCTGTAATACATAGTCCAACTTTCTGTTCCTCACAGAGCATACATTTCTCAGTTTTTTGTGTGTTGTTATCTGTGTTTAAGGTTACTCAAAAAGCAGCAATAATGATCTTATCTAATTATTGTCTAAATTTCTAACCCTTTGGTGCTAATTTCTGAAACAATGTTAACAAAAGTAATCATAAAATAAAATAATATATATTTAATTATTTTTGAGTTTTTTCAATTCTTAAACAGTATATTGAATTTAGGGACTAAAATGTAATTATAACAAAGCAATTCACTCTAAGGAAATGGCATTTAATTGTTTCTAATACTGTAGGGTGTCCAATAACTAGTAGATAGGAGACCTCCGGTGTTTACCGTAGCAGTTCCTTTAAAAAAAAAAACTCATTAAGTAACACGGCTTATGGAATAAATTCATCTAGTTCATTGAATGGTAGGTGCTGAGTGGAACTTATATTTTAGAAATCCTTTGAAGATCTTGAATGAGATAAACCCTCAGATTCTTAAACATAAAAATCAGAATATGAAAGATATCTTTTATTTTCTAGATTTACCTTCTTTAATGGTTAGACTAATTCTTATAGTAAAACTAGGGGGAATGAATGACATTAAAGTCAGCCATTCCTTGCTAGGTTTGTTTTTCTTACTTTTGGAAAATAATGATAATACTTCTGTGCAGGCTGTGGTTTTTAAATTGCTTGTCTGCTAATTATAAGAAAAGCGAAGATATTGAAATTTGTATAGATCTAATTACTCATCCCCTCCTGTCCCGCTGCAATTTGCAGTGTGTCTTCAGGGTGTCAGTTGTCGATTTGGAGCTTCTGTCTCTGCTTTTTCTCAGCAATTAGGTCTCGTGTTCAACTAATGGAATTGAGTGATGTTTAGTTAGTAATATGGGGAATCTCTCTTCAGCTCTGCTTCGTTAGGAGTTGGTATGAGACCTTGAGAAAGGTTTCCTGTTTGTTGTTAAGGCAAAGTGATATTAACTTATCCTAATACCCCTTTTTTGAACCATTTTTGTCTCACTGTCTCCTTACCCCTTGCCCCACACAAAGCTTTGACCATCTCCATCTCCAAGTCTGAATGTTGCCTTAAGCGAGATGCATAAAAAGGACTTGGTTTTACTTCTAAAATTGATGCACAGTTTATAATTTACTCATTTCCTCTGCCCTCTTCACTCCTACAGTAGGTTTTACTGCTGTTATTGTTGTCTCCAGTATTTCTATGTGGTAATGATCCTTGAATCTTATTTTGCTGATCATCAATCTGTGGAAGAGAGAGACTGTTAAAAGAGACTTCTTAACTCACACTTTCAGGAAGATGGAGTAGATGTACTTTTCCCTTTTTGTCCTGCTTAGTACAGCTAAAACCCTGAACATTATATAAAAAGCATAAGAAGATTCTGAACAGTGGAGAGAAGAAGTCAGACTGAGGACTTTGGAACCTGATGAATATAGCACAATGCTGGGATCTCTGAGCTTTCTATTTCTCTCATTTATCTTTCATTGGGTGTTGAGAGGCTAACAACCCTGTTGCCAGTGGGCACAAACAAGAAAAGTACCCCCAAACCCTCCCCTTTCTGCAGAAGGACCACAAATGGGACAGCTTACAATAAAAGAAAACTTTTAGTCAATAACCACTCTGCTATAGCCAAAACTACAGAAGAAAACTGTGGCCATATTCACAATCCCCCAAGCAAAGGCTGAGTCGGGAGCTTAGACTTTCAGTGTGACCCCCATCAGAATGGTAAGAAAGAAGGATGGGTGTGGAGCCAAGGCTTGTATTTCCTCAGTATGGTAATGCACTGCATTTCATGGTACCGGAGAAGAGCATCTGAGGTGCCTGGACTTCCACCTTACTTGGTACTATCAGGGTGTCCCTTGTCCTCCCCACTGCGGTGATGTTAGAGGAGTCCTAGTAGAGAATCAGGATTTTTCCCATCATCTCATTGGTAACAAGGGCCCTCCATACTCACAATGTCAGTAGAGGCGTATAAGGAGCAGTAACAGAACCCCTTCCACCTGTGTCTTAGCTCGGGCTGCCATAATAAAACACCACAGATGCCAGGGCTTAGACAGCAGATGTCTATTTCCTCAAAGTTCTGGAGGCTGGAAAGTTCAGGATCACACTGCTGGCTGGCTAAATTCTTGGTATGGCTTTCTTCCTGGCTTGTAAACAACTACCTTCTCACTATTTCGTCACATGGCAGAAAGAGAGAACAAACTCTCTGGTGTCTCTTCGTAAGGAAATCGGTTTCATCACAAGTGGCCAATGCTCATAACCTCATCCAATCCTAATTAGTTCCCAAATGTCCTATCTCTAAATGCCATCTCATTAGAGTTTAAGGCTTCAAGATATGAATCACTTGGGGAAGACACAAAAGATCAGTCAGTAATAACCTCCTATCCAGGAGAGGCATCAGCAGAGGCCCAGGGTATACCTGGAACTTTCACCCAAACCTGGGGGGTAACAAGGAGTCAACTTCCCACTCCCAGGTGTCAAGAGAGGCCAAGTGGGACTCCTAGATATCCACCTACCGCCTGGCAGAAATGAGGGGCAGCACTCCTCTTGGATCGCTACTAGTGCAGTCTCAGAAGAGGCCTGATAAAATAGAAGGGCCTGATAAAATAGAACTTCTCATGTTATGAGAAGTAACATACACAATCTCATAACATGATACCCCTAAGTTCCAGGTTTCCTGTAAAAATCATTAATCTTAACAAGAATCAATAATATCTCAACTTGAATGAGGAAAGACAAGAGACATCAACAAGATGACACAGATGTTAGAGATGTCTGAACAGCATTTTAAAGCAAGTCATAAAAATGCAGTCAATGTGGAATTACAAACATGCTGGAAATAAATGAGAAAGAAAAAAAGACAATTTTGTGAAAGCAATAGAAAGTCTCTGCACAGAAATAGAAGAGAAAATGGAATACTGAATGGAAATTTTAGAACTGGAAAATACGGTAACTTCAGCTAAAAATCTCGATGATGTACTCAACAGCAGAACAGAGAGGACGGGAAAAGGAAATCATGAACTTGAAGATAGAAAAATAGAAAATACTTGATCTGAACAACAGAAAATAGACTAAACAAACAAACAAAAACCTAAGAGCCTCAGAGACTTCTGGGACTACAATAAAATACTTAACGTTTGTGTAGTCAATATCCAAGAAGAAGAAGAGGAAGAGGGTAGAGTTGAATTATTCAAAGAAATAATGGCTAAAGATATTCTTTTTTTTTTTTTACATTTTTTATTGCATTTTAGGTTTTGGGGTACATGTGAAGAACATGCAAGATTGTTGCATAGGTACACACATGGCAGTGTGATTTGCTGCGTTCCTCCCCTTCACCTATATCTGGTATTTCTCTCCATGCTGTCTCTCCCCAACTCCCCACCTCCCACTGTCACTCCCCCATTTCCCCCCAACAGACCCCAGTGTGTAGCACTCCCCTACCTGTGTCCATGTGTTCCCATTGTTCAACACCCACCTATGAATGAGAACATGTGGTGTTTGATTTTCTGCTGTTGTGTCAGTTTGCTGAGAATGATGGTTTCCAGGTTCATCCATGTCCCTACAAAGGACATGAACTCATCGTTTTTGATGGCTGCATAATATTCCATGGTGTATATGTGCCACATTTTCCCTGTCCAGTCTACCATCAATGGGCATTTGGGTTGGTTCCAGGTCTTTGCTATTGTAAACAGTGCTGCAGTGAACATTCGTGTGCATGTGTCCTTACAGTAGAACGTTTTATAATCCTTTGGATATATACCCAGTAATGGGATTGCTGGGTCAAATGGAATTTCTATTTCTAGGTCCTTAAAGAATCGCCACACTGTCTTCCACAATGGTTGAACTAATTTACACTCCCACCAACAGTGTAAAAGTGTTCCTATTTTTCCACATCCTCTCCAGCATCTGTTGTCTCTGGATTTTTTAACGATCGCCATTCTAACTGGTGTGAGATGGTATCTCAATGTAGTTTTGATTTGCATTTCTCTAATGACCAGTGATGATGAGCATTTTTTCATGTGTTTGTTGGCCTCATGTAAGATTTTCTTAATATAGCATTTTAAAATACATAATCTTTCAAGAAGATGAGTAAACCCCAAGATCAAAGAAATGCACATCAAGAAACATAGTAGTTAAACTTCTAGAACTAAGGACCAAAAAAAAAAAAAATTCTAAAAGCAGCCAAAGAAAACAGTACCTGACATATAGGGGTAAACAATTTGAGTGTCATCTGATTTCTCATCGGAAATCATAGTGACCACAAGAAGATGGCAAACATTTTTCATGTACTGAAAGACAAGAACTGCGAACAGCTAATTTTATATCTGGTAAACTTATCCTTCAGGAATGAAGGGGAAATTCAGACATTGTCAGATGAAGGGAAACTAAGGGAATGTGTTTATATAGTACCTACCCTTAAGGAACAGCTAAAGGAAGCATTCCATAAACAAATGATTTTTTAAAAAATTTTTGTTAAGATGAGAGTTTTCTTGGGACATTAGGAAGAAAAAAAGAATAACAGAAAGAACAGGAATATAGAAAAATAAAACAGACTTTTCCTTTTGAGTTTTCTAAATTATGTTGGTTGATGCAAAAACTATAACATTGTCAAATGTAGTTCACAATGATGTAGAGGAGATGTTTATGGCATTATACTTGGTGTAGGGTGAGGAACTTAAAGAAAGGTAAGGTTTATGTACTTAAACTGGTAAATGTTGATACTAATGCACCATAAGTTTTGTGGATATAATGCAATAATTAAAGCAGCCACTAAAAAGCTATGCAAAGAGACACAAATATACCATAGATATGTCAAAATCGAATTTCAATAAGATGTTCAAGTAACAGAAAAGCAAAAAAAGAAATCAGAGAAGCAAACAAAACACAGAATACAAACAACAAACAAAAAGTAAATTGTGGACTTAAACCCCAGAATATCTATAATTATAATAAGTGTGAATGGTTTAAATAAACCAATGAAAAGACAGAGACAATAGAGAAAAGTCTATTCATCTATATTTTTGTACTTTTTGTTCTTCATTCCTTCCTTCCTTCCAGGTGACCCCAAATACTTCCCACTTATTTCTTCTTATTTTTTCCCCTTATTTCTATTTTTTGGTGTGCTTCTGTCAGCTATTCCTTAAACGTGGGTATTATAGGAACACATTCTCTTAGATTTTCTTCATTGGTAGGAGATTGGTAGAGTATATTAAAAAAAAAAATTGTGACCCAGCTATATGCTCTCTATAAGAAACTAACTTCAGGAAAATCAAATAAGTATATTAAAAGTAGAGGATATAAAATATATGCCATGTAAACATGAATCAAAAGAATTAAGGACTGATTATATTAATATCAGATAAAGTAGACTTCAGAGCAAAGAAAATAGAGACAAAGAAGGACAAAATGAGAAAGCGTCAGTCTATAAGGAGGATATACCAGTTTTAAATATATTCAAACAGCAAAGCTGTAAAATATGTGAAATAAAAACAACAGAACTGAAAAGAGAAATATACAAATTCAAAATTACAAAATACACAAATTCAAAATGAGAGAGATTTAAATACCTGTCTCTCAATATTTGATACAGTAACTAGACAGAAAATCAGCAAGCATTTGAACAACTCAGCTATATTATCAAACAAGAGAATCAGATAGACTATCTAACAAAAACTGTCAACCACTAATATTAATGGAAATTTCAACCAAAACAACAGAATATACATTCTCTTCAGCACTCCTTGAACCTATACCAAGATAGACATTATCATAGGCAATACAAGAAACCTGACCAAGTTTAAAAGAAGTGAAACCACACAGAATGTGTTCTCCAACCACAGTGGCATCAAATTAGGCATTAATAGCAGAAAGATAACAGGAAAATGTCAAAACACTTGAAAACAAACATCACATTTAAAAATAATTCATGGGTCAATGAAGAAGTCCCAAAATAAATTTTTAAAAATACTTTCAAAATTAAAATATGATATATTTATAGGACACAGCAAAAGCAGGGCTGAGAAGACAATTTATGGTGTTGGAAAAAAAGTTTCAAATCAATAGGCTCCCACATTAAGATACTAGAAAAACAAGAATAAAAGAAACAAGAAGCAAGCAAAAGTGGAAAAATAACAAAGATAAGAAGGAAAACAATGAAGTTGAAAACAAAAACAATAGAGAAAATCTGTGATTTAAAAGGTAATTTTTAAAGAAGATCAATAAAATGAACAAATCTCTAATAGGACTGACAACAAAAAGAGAGAAGACATGAGTTATCAATATTTACTGCAGATACCTAAAGGAAAATAATATAATACTTTTAACAACTCTACACACATAAATTTGACTTAGGTGAAAAGGAGCAATTCTCCAACAAAGCACAAACTACTGCATCTTATTCAATAAGAAATAGATAATTTGAAGAGCTCTTTAACTATCATAGAAATTGAACTCATAATTTTAAACCTTACTAAAAAAAGGCACAGATAATTTAACTGGAGAATTGTATCAAACTAAAAAAATAAAATTTTTTCCAGTGTCTTCTAAATAATACAATTGGAATGCTTTGCAATTTTATGAATTCAGTGTTACTTTGATACTAAAACTAAAAAAAAATACAAGCAAGTAACTACAGACTAATATTCCTCATAAATGTAAACAAGTAACCATTAACCAATTATTAGCAAATAGAATTTAGCTATTTAGAATGTAGCAAATAGAATTCAGCTAAATAGAATAGAATATATATTAAAAAGAATTACACACTGCATTCACATGGAATTTGTTTCACTTATGCAAGTCATGTTCAGTATTCAGAAATTAAGCAATGCAATCAAACATAACTGATGATCTAAAGAAGAAAAATTATGATCATATCAATTAATTCAGAAGAATTATTTGACCGAATTCAATGCCCATTCCTGATTCTCCCAAAAATTTCAGGAACCATCTTAACTTGATAGGTACCTTATACAGAAAGCTAACATTATACTTCATAGTAGAATACTGAATGCTTTTCCTTAATCTTGGAAACAAGGCAAGAATGTGCACTGTCATCACTTTCTTCAACATAAGTTGAGTTCTAGCCAACCCTAAAATGTAAGAAAAGAAAAGACATGCAGATAAGAAAGGAATAAAATAGCTGTTTCTGTTTGCAATTGATATGATTGCCTACCTAGAAAATTCTAGGGAATCTACCAAAAAAAAAAAACCCTGATAGAATAAGTTCATCAAGGTCAACATATAAAAATCAATTGCATTCCTATACAATAACAGTAAGTGTGGAAATTGATAAAGAATACAATATTTTTTAACATTGCTTTAAAAAACACTTAGGTATACTACAAACCACTGCTCAAGGAAATAAGAGAGGACACAAACAAATGGAAAAACATTCCATGCTTATGGTTAGGAAGAATCAATGTCATGAAAATGGCCATACTGCCCAATGTAATCTATAGATTCAATGTTATCCCCATCAAGCTACCATTTACTTTCTTCACAGAATTGGAAAAACAAACAAAAAAAAAAACACCTTAAATTTCATATGAAACCAGAAAAGAGCCCACATAGCCAAGATGATTCTAAGCAAAACAAAACAAAACAAAACAAAACAAAAAACAAAGCTGGAGGCATCGTACTACCTGCCTTCAAACTATACTACAAGGCTACAGTAATCAAAACAGTATAGTACTGGTACCAAAACAGATACATAGACAAATGGAACAGAACAGAGTCCTCAGAAATAATGCCACACAGCTACAACCTTTGACAACCCTCACAGAAACAAGCAATGGGGAAAGGATTCCCTATTTAATAGATGGTGTTGGGAAAACTGGCTAGCCATATTCAGAAAGCTGAAACTGAATGCCTTCCTTACATCTTATACAAAAGTTAACTCAAGATGAATTAAAAATTTAAATGTAAGACCTAAAAACATAAAAACCCTAGGAGAAAACCTAGGCAATACCATTCAGGACATAGGCATGGGCAAAAACTTCATGACTAAAATACCAAAAGCAATGGCAACAAAAGCCAAAATAGACAAATGAGATCTAATCAAACTAGAGAGATTCTGCACAGCAAAAGAAACTATCATCATTGTGAAGAGGCAACCTGTGAACAGGGGAAAATTTTTGCAGTCTACCCATCTGACAAAGGGCTAACATCCAAAATCTACAAAGAACTTAAACAAATTTACAGGAAAAAAACAAAAACATGAGAAAATGGGTGAAAGATATAAACAGACATTTCTCAAAAGGAGACATTTATGCAGCCAACAAACATGAAAAGAAGCTCACCATCACTGGTCATCAGAGAAATGCAAATTAAAACCACATTGAGATACCACCTCATGCCAGTTAGAATGGAGATCATTAAAAAGTCAGGAGATAACAGATGCTGGAGAGGATGTGGAAAAATAGGAAAGCTTTTATACTGTTGGTGGGAGTGTAAATTAGTTCAGCCATTGTGGAAGACAGTGTAGCGATTTCTTAAGGATCTAGAACTAGAAATACTATTTGATCCAGCAATTCCATTACTGGGTATATACCCACAGAATTATAAATTGCTCTATTATAAAGACACATGCACACATATATTTATTGCAGCACTGTTGATGATAGCAAAGACTCGGAACCAACCCAAATGCCCATCAATGCTAGACTGGATAAAGAAAATGTGGCACATACATACCATGGAATACTATGCAGTCATAAAAAAGATGAGTTCATGTCCTTTGCAGGGACATTGATGAAGCTGGAAACCATCATTCTCAGCAAACTGACACAAGAATAGAAAATCAAACGTCACATGTTCTCACTCATAAGTGGGGGCTGAACAATGAGAACATGTGGACACAGGGAGGGGAACATCACACACTGGGTACTGTTGGTGTTGAGGGACTAGCGGAGGGGCATAGCATTAGGAGAAATACCTAATGTTGATGACAGAGTGATGGATACAGCCAACCACCATGGCACATGTATATCTATGTAACAAACCTGCATGTCCTGCACATGTACCCCAGAACTTAAAGTATAATAAAAAATTTTCAAAAAAAACCCGCTTAGGTGTAAATCCAACAAAACATGTACAGCACTTGATGTTAAAAACTACAATATACTGATGAGAGAAATCAAAGTGCTAAATCTATAGGCAATATGCAATGTCCATGTAAGTGAGTTTTTTCCAAATGTATGCTTTCATTTAACTCATATCAAAATCCTAGTAAGACTTTGTGTAGGTGCAGAAAAAATTGTTCTAACTGGGAGTGGTAGCACGTGCATATAGTCCCAGCTAGTTGGGAGCCTGAGGCAGGTGGAATGCTTGATTCCAGGAGTTGAGGTTGTAGTGAGCTATGATCATGCTACAGCACCCTAGCCTATGTGATAGAGTGAGACCCTGTCTCAATAAAAACCCAAAATATAAAAGATTATTTTTAAATTTATGTGGTTAAACATAAGAGTTGGAATTTTGAAAGAGAAGGATAATGTACAAGGGATCACCCTAATCAAGCTGAATTCTTATAATATAGGTAATGTAATAAAAACTGTGATTTGTAGGGATAGACACATGGGTCAATGGAACAGGATGGGGAACCCAGAAACAGGCCCATACAAGTATAGCCAAGTGATTTTTGACAATAGCATAAAAGCAATTCAATGGAGGAAGAATAGTCTTTTCAACAAATGATACTAGAATGGTTGAACATTCATAAGCAAAAAAAAAAAAAAAAAAAAAAAAAAAAAAAAAAAAAAAAAAAAAAAAAAAAGAAAAGAAAAGAAAAAATATACCTTGACCTAGACCCTACTCTTTATACAAAAATGTACTTAAAATGTGTTGGATTAAGTGTGAAATGTGAAACTATTAAACTTTCAAAAGAGTAAACCTCTGGGGTTTAGAACTTAGTGAAGTGTTCTTAGACATGATACCAGAACACAGTCCATAAATGTAATAATTCAATATGCTGGAATTCCTTAAAATTTAAAACATCTGCTCTGCAAGGGGATGAAAAGACAAGCTATAGACGATAATAAACTATTTGCAAGCTACATATTTGAGAAAGTTCCCATATCTGGAATACATAAAGAACTCTCAAAATTGTACAATTTAAAAAATCTAATTATAAAATGGGCAAAAGATGTGAGACATTTTACTATTTTACATTTCCTTGTGGAAGTAAATTAATTTCTTTTAAAAGAAACTGTCTTTGTCAACTCATTTCTTGGAAATGATGATGGAAGTGTATCTTCATTGCCTCTGCAGAGATTTTAGCTGGACTATCCATTCTGGAGGTGAAGAAGCCTCCCAGGCCCACATTAGGGCCAGATAGCATTCATCACTCTCACCTTCTTAGTGTTTTGCCCAACACTGCTTCATTCATACCTGCTTCTGGAATATTTTCTCGTACGCTGAACTCCACCACAGAAGCTGTTCTTTCTATGTTCTCCCTGACTTAGCAGTGATGAGATGCCTCATGACCCTAGAGACCTGGCCTTGGTTGTTCCCCGTGATAAACTAGTATTGGAGATCACATAGTTTATTGTTTCACTTGTCATTGACTAGAAAATAAATTACAAAGAAAGATGGTTCAAGTTCAGCATTTTTACCCATAGTACTCCTCGACTTCTGCCTGTTTTACAAAAGAGGATCTGTAGATGACAAACACAGTGAAAAAGACATTCAGCACCACTAGCCATTAAGGAAATGCAGATTAAAACCAGATTGAGAGATCACTAGCTATTAAAACAGCTAAAATAAAAAGTAGTGACTACCAAATACGAAGATCCAAAGAAATTGGATCTTTCATGCGTTGCTGGTGGAGATATAAATTGGTACAACTAGAAAATATTGTAAAATAGTTTAGTAGTTTCTTTAAAAGCTAAATATATCCTGATGATACGACTTATAGCAATTGCATTCCTGAATGTTTATCCCAGATAAATGAAAACCTGTGTCTATACAAAGTATGCTTCTGGATATTCTAGAAGTGTTCGCTGTAATGGCCACAAATTGGAAATAACCCATATATTCTTCAATGAGTGCATAATTTTACAAAGGGTGGTACATTCATATCATAGAACACTACTCTGCCTCATAGAGGAGTGAGCCATTCATAATGCTACACTTGGAAGAATCAGTCTCAGAGGAATTATATTGAATGTAAAAAAGCCTGACTTGAAAGGTCACATGTTGTATGATTACATTTATATAACATTCTCAAAATGACAAAATTATATACTTGAACTAATTAGTGGATGCCAGGTTGAGATGAATGGGAGGGTTGGATGTGTCTATGAGAGTAGCATGGGGGTGGTGTGTATGGCGATGCATAGTTTTGTGGCAGTACTGTGGTTGTGGTGAAGTCAGCTACACGTGATAAAGTGACAGAACTATACTCACACATTGCACTAATTTCAATTTCATGGTTTTTCTTTGCATTGTATTTCCTTAAGCAGTATCCATTAGGAAAATCAGGGTAAAGAGTACATGGTTTTCTCTGTTCTATTTTTCCAATTTCCTATGAATCTGTAATTATTTCAAAGTCAAATATTGTTTTTTTCTTTTTTCTTAATAAAGAGTATTTCTCCCTTGTCCTCCAAAAATATCTGTCATTGGCTTCCCAAGATGTTTGATTTTTTTTCTTGTTTTATTGTGTTACTGTTTTGTGTTTGTTTGCATCGAGAAACATTTTCCTATTTTTATTTTAAGACAGAGTCTCGCTCTATCACCAGGCTGGAGTGCAGTAATGCGATCTCTGCTCACTGCAACATCCACCTCCTGGGTTCAAGTGATTCTCCTGCCTCAGCCTCCCGAGTAGCTTGGACTACAGGCTCACACCACCACACCCAGCTAATTTTTGTATTTTTAGTAGAGACAGAGTTTCACCATGTTTACCAGGATGGTCTCAATCTCTTGACCTTGTGATCCACCCACCTCGACCTCCGAAAGTGCTGAGATTACAGGCGTGAGCCACTGTGCCCAGCCTTCTATTTTTATATTTATTTTATTTCTCCACATTTTCATTTATTTTTGACTTTTTTATTTCAATAGTTTTTGGAGTACAAGTGGCTATTGGTTACATGGATGGATTATATAGAGATGAAGTCTGAGATTTTAGTTCACCTGTCACCTGAGTAGTGTACATTGTAACCAGTATGCAGTTTTTTATTCCTCCCCTTTTTGAGTTTCCATAGTCCATTATATTGCTTTGTATGCCTTTGTGTATCCACAGCTTAGCTCCCACTTATAAGTGAGAACATATGGTATTTGGTTTTCCATTCCTGAGTTATTTCACTTAGAATAATGGCCTCCAGCTCCAACCAAGTTTCTGCAAAAGACATTATTTTGTTATTTTTTTTGTGGATGAGTAGTATTCCATTGTGTATATATATCACATTTCCTTTATACACTCATTGTTCGATGGACACTTAGGTTGAGGATCAATGCCAATGTTGATTTTTCTTTTTTACTTTTTAATAATGGCCATTCTTGCAGGAGTGAGGTGGCATCTCATTGTAGTTTTAATTTGCATTTCCATGATTAGTGATGGTAAGCATTTTTCCATATGTCTCTTGGCCACTTATGTATCTTTTTTTGAGAAATGTCTATTAATGATTTTTGTCCACTGATGATGATATTTGTGTTTTTCTTACTGATTTATTTGAATTTTTTTGTATTTTCAGGACATTGGTACTTTGCCAGATGCATAATTTGCAAATATTTTTTCCCATTCTGTGGGTTGTCTGTTTACTCTGATGATTGTTTCTTTTGTGGTACAGAAGCTTTTTGGTTTAATTAGGTCCAATTTATTTATTTTCATTTTTGTTGCATTTGCTTTTGAGATCTCAGTCATGAATTCTTTGCCTAGGCCAGTGTCCAGAAGAGTTTTTCCTAGGATATCTAATAGAGTTTTTATGGTTTCAGGTCTTAGATTTAAGTCTTTCTCCATCTTCAGTTGATTTTTGTATGAGGTAAGAGACAGGGATTCAGTTTCACTCTTCTACATGGGGCAAGCTGGTTTCCCCAATACCGTTTATTAAATAGGGTGTGCTTTCTCCAATTTATGTTTTTGAGTGCTTTGTCAAAGATCAATTGGTTGTAAGTATTTGGCTTTATTTCTAGGCTCTCTATTCTGTTCCATTGGTCTCTGTGTCTACTTTTATATTAGTACCATGCTGTTTTGGTAACTGTAGTTTTGTAGTATAATTTGAAGTCTGGTAACATGATGCTTCCAGAATTGATCTTTTTGCTTAGGATTCCTTTGGCTGTTGGGGCTCTGTTTTGATTCCATGTGAATTTTAGTATTTTTTTTTCTAATTTTGTTAAAAATGAGGTTGGTATTTTGATAGGAATTGCATTGAATTTGTAGATTGCTTTGGGAAGTGTGGTTGTTTTCATGATATTGATTTTTCCAATCCATGAGCATGAGATGTGTTTCCATTTGTTTGTCATCTATGATTTCTTGCAGCAGTGGTTCGTAGTTTTCCCTGTAGAGATTTTTCATCTGCTTCGTTAAGTATATTCCTAGGTATTTTATTTTATTATTTTATTTTTGCAGCTTTTGCAAAAGGGATTGAGTTTGTGATTTGATTCCCAGTTTGGTGGTTGCTGGTATATAACAGTGCTAATTGGTATACATTGATTTTTGTGACCTGAAGCTTTACTGAATTTATTTATCAAATCAAGGAGTCTTTTAGAGGAGTCTTTAGGGGTTTCTAGTTATGTGACCATATCATTGGCAAACAGCAGTAGTTTGACTCTCTCTTTTCCAATTTGGGCATCTTTTCTTTTTCTCTTACCTGGTTGCTCTGAATAGGACTTCCAGCACTGTGTTGAATAGAAGTGGTGAAAGTGGGCTTCCTTGTCTTATTCCATTTCTCAGGGGAAATACTTCATCTTTGTGCCATTCATGATGCAACATTCATGATGTTGGGTGTGGGTTTGCCACATATGGTTGAGGTAAGTCCCTTCGATGCCTAATTCGTTGAGCATTTTTATAATAAAAGTATGCTAGATTTTATCTAATGTCTTTTCTGCATCTATTGAAATGATCATATAGTTTTTGTTTTTAATTCGGTTTATGTGATATATCACATTTATTGATTCATGTATGTTAAACCTCCCTGCATTTCTGGAATGAAACCCACTTGAGCATGGTATATTATTTTTTTGATGTGCTGTTGGATTCAGTTAGCTGATATTTTGTTGAGAAATTTTACATCTATGTTCATCAAGGATATTGGTCTGTAGTTTTTGCTGTTGTTGTTGTTGTGTTATTTCCTGGCTTTGTATCAGGATGATACTGGCTTCATAGAATAAGTTAGGGAGGATTTTCTCTTTCTCAGTCTTTTGGAATAGTTTCAGTAGGATTGGCACAAATTCTTCTTTGAATGTCTAGGAGTATTCAGCTGTGAATCCATCCGGTCCTAGGCTTTTTTGTTGGCATTTAAAAAAAAATTACTGATTCAGTCTCATTGCTTGTTATTGGTCTGTTTAGGGTTTCTGTTTCTTCTTGATTTAATCTAGGAGGATTGTATGTTTCCAGGAATTTATTCATTTACTCTAGATTTTCTAATTTGTGTACACAGAGGTGTTTATAGTAGTCTCAAATGATCTTCTGTATTTCTATGCTGTCAGTTATAATGTCTCTACTTTTATTTCTAATTGAGTTTATTTGAATCTTTTCTTCTATTGATTAACCTAGCTTACGATCTATAAATTTCATTTGTCTTTTCAAAGAAAAAGCTTTGATTATATTTTGTGTGGTTTTTTTTTGTTGTTGTTGTTGTTTCAATGGTATTTCATTTTATTCTGCTCTTGATCTTTGTTATTTATTTTCTTCTGCCAACTTTGTGTTTAGTTTGTTCTTGTTTCTCTGGTTCCCTTAGATATGACGTTAGGTTGTCAATTTGTCATCTTTCAGACTTTTTTTGTGGAGGCATTTCATGCCATAAACTTTCCTCTTAGCATTACTTTGCTGTATTCAAGAGATTTTGATAACTTGAGTCAATATTATTTATTTCAAAGTTTTTTTTTTTTTTTCCTGAGACAGGATCTCACTCTGTCACCCAGATTGGAGTGTAGTGGTATGATCTCAGCTCACTGCAACCTCAGCCTCCTAGGCTCAAGTGATTCTCCTGCCTCAGCCTCCCGAGTAGCTGGGATTAGAGGCACGTGCCACCATGCCCAGCTAATTTTTGTATTTTTAGTAAAGACAGGGTTTTACCATGTTGACCAGGCTGGTCTCGAACTGACCTCATGACCCACCTGCCTCAGCCTCCCAAAGTATTGGCAATACAGGCATGAGCCACCGCACTCAGCCAAAATTTTTAAATTTCTGTCTTGATTTCACTGTTAACCCAAAAATCATTCAGGAGCAGATTGTTTACTTCACGTGTGTTTGCAGTTTTGAAGGTTACTTTTGTAGTGGATTTCTTGTTTTATTCTGTTCTGATTTGAAGAAATACTTGATGTTATTTTGATTTTTAAAACATTTATTAAGTCTTGTTTTGTAATCCATCATATGGTCTATCTTGGAGAGCGAGTGCTCCATGTGCTGATGAGAAGAATGTATATCTGCAGTTCTTGGGTAGAATGTTCTGTAAATAACTGTTACATCCATTTGTTCCAGAGTAGTTTAAGTCCATTGTTTCTTTGTTGACTTTCTGTCTTGATTTTTTGTCTAGTCCTGTCAGTAGAGAGTTGAAGTCTCCCACTGCCATCGTGTTTCTATCTCATCTCTTAGATCTAATAGTAAATGTTTTATGAATCTGTGAGCTTTAGTGTTAAATACATATAGATTGAGGATTGTAATATCTTCTTGTTGGATTGATCCTCTTATCATTACATAATGTCTCTCTTTCTCTTTTTTTTTTAACTATTGTTGCTTTAAAGTCCATTTTATGAGATGTAAGAATAGCTACTTCTGCTTACATTTGGTTTCCATTTGCATGAAATATCTTTTTCCATCCATTTATCTTGAGTTTATGTGAATCTTCATGTACTAGTCTCTCATTGCTATAAAGAAATACCTGACACTGAGTAATTTATTTTTAAAAAATCGTTTAGTTAGCTCATGATACTCTAGGCTGTACAGGAAGCATGATGCTCCTGGGCTTCTGAGGAGACCTCAGGAAACTTACAGTCATGGTGGAAGGCAAAGCAGGAGCAGGCACGTCTTACATGGCAGCAACAGGAGGTAGAGAGAGAGGGGAGATGCCACACACTTTAAAATGACCAGGTCTCATGAGAACTCACTCACTGTCACAAGGACAGTACCAAGAGGGGTGGTGCTAAACCATTCATGAGAAACCCACCTCATGATCCAGTTACCTTCCATCAGGCCCTCTCTTCAACATTGAAAATTACAGTTTGACATGAGATTTGGGCAGGGACACATATCCAAATTATATCACCTTATATGTTAAATGAGTCTCTTGAAAACATCAGTTATTTGATTTATGTTTTCTATCCATTCTGCCAATTCGTATCTTTTAAGTAGAGCATTTAGGCCATTTACATTTAGTGTTAATCTTTAAGTGAAGCAGTTAGGCCGTTTACATTTAGTGTTAATCTTTAAGTGAAGCAGTTAGGCCATTTACATTTGATATTAATACTATGTTCATGATACTATTCCAGCTGTCATGTTAATTGTTGCCTGGATACTTTGTTTTCTTCATTGTGTTACTGTTTTACAGGCCCTATTGCTCTTATATTTTCAAGAGGTTCTATTATGGTGCATCCCAACCTGTTGTTTTAGAATTTAGAACTCCTTTTAGCATTTATTGTAGAGGTGGTCTGGTAGTGACAAATTCTCTCAGCATTTGTTTGTCTGAAAATTACTTTATTTCTCCTTCATTTATGAAACTTCATTCTGTTGGATACAAAATTCTTGGCTGACAGTTATTCTGTTTAAGGAGCCTCAAGATAGGACTGCAAATCCTTGTGGTTTGTAAGATTTCTCCTGAGAAGTCTGCTGATAGCCTAGTAGGTTTTCCTTTACAGGTTATCTGCTGCTTTTGTTGCACTGCTCTTGGAATTCTTTCCTTCATGTTGACTTTAGATAGCCTGATGACTGTATGCCTTGGTGAAGTCCTTTTTGTAATGAATTCCCTGGATTTCTTTGAGCTTCTTGTATTTGGCTATCTGAATCTCTAGCAAGGCCAGGGAAGTGTTCTTCAGTTATTTTCTTAAATAAGCTTTAGGCTTTCTCTTTTCCCCCAGGATCACTAATAACTCTTAGATTTGGGAATTTTATGTAATTCCATATTTCTTGAAGACTGTTTATTTCTTTTGATTCTTTTTTCTTTATTTTGTCTCACTGGATTAATTCAAAACCTTTTTCTGAGCTCTGAGATTCTTTCACCTATTTGTTTTAATCTGTTGTTAAAACTTTCTGTTGCATTTTGTAATTCCCTAAATATGTCTTTCATTTCCAAAAGTTCTGATTTTTTTTTAAGTATCTATCTCTTTGGAAAATGTTCCATTCATATCCTCAATTGTTTTCTATTTTGTTATGTTGGCTATCATCTGTCTCTTTTATCTCCTTGAGTGCTTAATAATCAGCCTTTTGAATTCTTTATCTGGTGTTTCAAAGATTTCACCTTGGTTTGGATCTGTTTCTGGAGAGCTAGTGTGATCTTTTGTGGGGTGTTATAGAGCCTGTTTTATCATATTAACAGAATTATTTTTCTGGTTTCTTCTCATTTGAGTAGACTATTTCTTTTACTTATTATCATTGTTTTGAAACAGAGTCTCACTCTGCTGCCCTGTCTGGAGTGCAGTGGCATGATCTCGGCTCACTGAAACTTCTGCCTCCCAAGTTCAAGTGATTCTCCTGCCTCAGCCTCCTGAGTAGCTGGGATTACAGGCACTCACCACCACACCTGGCTAATATTTGTATTTTAGTAGAGACAGGGTTTCACCATGCTGGTCAGGCTGGTCTTGAACTCCTGACCTGAAGCAAGTTGCCTGTCTTGGCCTCCCAAAGTGCTGGGATTACAGTGCCTGGCGTCCAATTATTCTTGAGCCACTGTGAGCCACTGTGCCTGGCCTTCAGTTATTCTTGAATTTATTTTTTACTTGACTGTATTTCTTTTTACTTTTTCTCCCCCTTAAGGGTGTGACTTTATAGTTTATTATAGCCTAATTTGACTTTTGGTGCTTTCAGGGGTGAAGACTCTGTATGAGTTGCTGGGTTATAGAGAGTCTTTGTCTGATGGCTTTCTCAGATTGTATTAGCAATGTGGTTGGTGTGTGAACAAGTGCGCTGTTTCCTATAGGGTTGAAATGGCTACAGTCTCTTGAAACTCACCTCATTCTTCTTTGTTGTGAACTTTTAAATTTATTTTTCCCCTAATATTTTATTTACTGGTTTGAATAGTTCAGGCTTCAGGCCAGAAGGGAAGTGTCACTGGGTAGAAACCAGCTGTGGCTAAAGCAGATGGATAAATGCAATATGCAGTTGTGGGCAGAGGTCCCAGCCTTGACAGACATGGCTGGGGCAGCTTTCAGAGTTGTACTGAGGTCTTACCAGGAGAAGGGTTACAGCCACTTTAGCTCCCCTGACAGACCAGCAGGAAACTGATGTACCTCCGAGACACAGTCCTGACCAAGTGTTCCAGCTATTCAGATCAGAAAGACATCTCTTTTCATCTTCAGCAATGTTGATATTCCAAGTAGGGAGGAATTCTGACTCTACTTCTCATGTAAACTTGAGCCTAGGGGGTCCTCCTCCTGTGGGGATGCAGTCATCCTAAAGTGTTCCAGATAGACTGTCTATAGGTGCAGCCACACTGAGCTCCCATGGGAGAAGCATAAGTTGTGTCTGGTCTGTGATGGTGGAAGAAGGGGAAAGGAAGTCCAAGACCCTTCCTGAGCACCAGGGCTGCCTATCTGTTGGGATAGAGCTACAAACTTTCCCTGCTGAGCCCAACACTGCAACAGAGCCTCTCCTGACAAACTTCCCACCAGTGGGAATATCTGGGACTCAAGGCCTGTCATTCACCTTCTTTTGTCTCATGGTATGCTCCTGATATGGTGCACTCCCCCATCTCCTAGCAGTAGGAGTCCCTGAGAGCCAGAATACTGTGAATGCTGCTGCTCCCTTGAGTCTGGCCACACATTAGGGCTGCCACATTCCAGGCTGGATGTCAGAGAATGTCTACAAGGGATCCAGTAATGTGACCAGTCCTCAAGTCTCCCAGCAGTGGGTACCAGCACCTGCCATGATGGGGTCACAGGGAAGTGACTTAGACTCAGATTTCTTGTTTATAAATAGCTTTGGTATATAGGCTTTCTCCAATGCTGGTTGTAGTAGTAATGAACTGGTCATATGGACAGACTCAGGACCTCCTAGTCAGCCAGGGTGGTATAGGCAGTGATGATAGATGTGGTCATGCACAGGAGCATTAGTTGCAGTAGTAGCTAGCAGTGGGATTTGTGCTTGCCTTGTGTTTTTCAGGTAAGGTACTCTGGTTTCTCAGGCAATGGGTGGAGCCATAGGGCTCCCAGACATTTCTTTCCTTTGTGTTAAGTTACCAGGACAGGTAGAGGGGCAAAACCATGTGAGGGCTGGGTCATGCAGGTCAATTCTCTGACTTTCCACATGCAGGACAAGCAGAAGCCCCTGTGGGAGTTGGGGAGCAGTGTTCTCTTTCCACTGGGCTAATGTTCTAGAAAGGAACATTCTACATAGAAGAGTTCACACAGGGAATGGGGAGTAGCAGGTGGTGGTAAGCCCCACTCAGCTCTGAGGCATTTGGCAAGGCAGATCTCCTACCTGCAGTGTTCTCTAGCAGCAGCCAGCTGAATTCCAGGCAATCTATGCTCAGAATCAAAACTGCCCCAGGCCATAAGCCTTCCCCTTGGAGACAGAAACCTTGGCTTTTAGGCCACCCGTCCCAGTCTAAGCCAGGCCAGCCAAGCCAGGATGCCCAGCTTCTGCACCCATGGCTGCAGTGCATTTCCCATCCATGCCACGCCCCCCCTCACTCCCCACACCCACCAAGTTCTGCCCAAGGGAATTTTTTCCCACTTGAGATTATATCACAAATATGAGTTGGGAGCTTCTCTCAACCTGTGACCACAGCCTGAGTTAGCTGGCAGACTTCCCCGAGGTCTCCTGTGAGGCAGAATCAGGAATGGCTTCCCTCAGGTCATGCTGGAGAGTTGGTATGCAAGGCCCTTCCTTCCGCTGCTCCTACGTAATATTCCCCACTTATCCCTGTATCAGGTTTGGCACTGGTTAGAATTAAGGCTTTCCTGCATACTGGATTGCCAAGTTACCTGGAGGCAGTCTCTCCACTCTCACACTCTGGGAATTACAGTTATTTGCCTGGCTCATGGTATAGACTATGGCCTCCTGCTTCTTTCAGAGGGTCTGTGGTTTCTTTCCATTTTCTTGCTAAGATCCTGCATTGATTCTTGGAAGAAAGTTTATGATGTGTCTCTGCACACTATTTTGTCTTTCCAAGTGGGAGAGTCATGCTAACACTGCCTCTAATCCACCATATTGAAAAAAAGAAGTTTTCCTATTTTAAAGTAAAATGCTTATCCTGAAATTGGGCTTTTGAAACATTTTCTTAGCTACTTGCAAGATGAACCAAACTTCTAACTAATATCAAAGGAGAACTTGGACCACCCAAGGGTAGAAACGGTAGGCTCTTTCCTCCTACTTTTTGCCATCAAGGCCCACACAGGGGTCCTGGCCCCAGCTGCAGGCTGGGCTTTGTGTGTGTTCACAGGAGCAAAGCATGTGCCAGGTGGCTTGAGACTTAATGTTCTCTCTGCTCTTGTATCTTTTTATCATCTCATAGTATTTTTTAAATTATTTGATATATTATTTGACTCTAAAGGAAAAAAATCAGAGGTTTTATTAAAATTGTAAACACTCCTAAGGAAACTTTTCATGTTGCTCACAAACCTTTTACATTTTAAATTGCTTCAGGACAGTTAGAGAATTGATTCTTCTCTCATTTTTCAATGACAGACCTGGTAGTACTTAGAGCCAGTAGCATGCAGCAGTGAATTATTCTGCTGTCTCACCTGTGTGCCTTTCTTTTTTTTTTTTTTTTTGCCTGGATTTCTTATAAAGAGGGTTCATGTTACATTCCTGTGTATCCTTCAGAATGATTAGGTTGGTGTGAGATCCTCATATGATGAATACACACTTAGTAACTTGCTTGTTGACTGGTTATTCTTTTGTTTCATGTGTAATGAGGCTGGGGAAACAGCCATTGCTCAAATCTGATTATTCTTTTCTTTTTTTGAGACAAGATCCCACTCTGTTGCCCAGGCTGGAATGCAGTGGCACACAGTCTCAGCTCACTGCAACCTCCGCCTCCCAGGTTCAAACAATTCTCCTGCCTCAGCCTCCCAAGTAACTGGGATTACAGGCACTTGCCACCATGCCAGCTAATTTTTGTATTTTAAGTAGATATGGGGGTTTCACCATATTAGTCAGGCTGGTTTCGAACTTCAGACCTTGTGATCCGCCCACCTCAGCCTCCCAAAGTGCTAGGATTACAGGTTGGAGCCACCACGTCCAGCCTGATTATTAAAGTTCTCATATTGAAATTATTAAGGGCAGATGCCATTAGGGAAATTTTTACTTTTGATATGGAAACAAACTGCTTAGGGAAAAATGTCCTGTTTTAGTGCTTGACTGCATAGTTTCTCTTAGTTAAGAAGAGTCTTTATGCATTTACTGTTTTATCTCCTGTGCTAAAACATAACAGTGAAATATAAGGCAAAGATTGCACACATGCTTTGACACACTCCTCAATTACCCTTGCCATTAACTTAACCACAGCTGTGTTATCACTTGACCTAAAGTGGCTCTTGGATGATTGGGAAACCAGGAGAGAAGCTCATGGGTCAACAGTCTCAGCAACCAACCTCCATGTACATTTTAGAAAATTCCTTCAGAATGTTTGCTTTGGCATTTGATTGTTCCTATCTTCAGATTACCTTATTATGTAGTATTTTGAATGTTGCCTCATTAATAAATACCTGGTTTATACCTTTATTACTGTGGCTTCAGGTAGCAATATAAAGATTTTTCTCTAAAATACAAAGTATATTTGAAAGCTTTTCTTTTACATGTATATCAATTTCAAACTTTAAAATTAAATTTTATTCCCAGGAAACTCTCAGGAGGTTCTTTTGTGTATTCATAAGGTATAATTTGTTACCTACTTATCTTATTTTTCAGAAAGGAAAATGGTTTCATATCCAAAAGTTTGAATTGTGTCATTTAGGAAAGTTGATATACCTTCTCTTTAATCACAGGAATAAGTATGATTTGACTTTTCTAAACTATATAAAAGTATTTCTAAATATTTTTACAGATTTATTCGTTACATTAAAGTGAGAATGATCTCCTTTAATTTTGGAGACTGTGCTACCCATTATCTTTGCTATTAAGGATTAATTCTGTCACTAAATATGTGTTCAGTTCTGGGCTCACACTTCAGGGATACATCAGAGAGCAGACAAGTAAGGCCTCTGACCTTGTAAAGTTTGCCTGGGAGAGACTGGCAGTTACAAGTAAACAAAAGAATAAACAAGAGGATGATAGATGGCTGTGAATCATATGAAGGAAACAGTGATTCATGTCACGGAGGTGATAGTTTGCTTTGGTGGGTGATGGGGAAGGCTGCTCTAGGGAGGTGACATGTGCATAGCTTTCTAAGCATAAGAATGAGCCAGCCATGCTGCAGGTACCAGGGCTCAGAGCATTTCAGGCCATGGAGTTGACGTGCTCAAAGAGCCCAAAGCAGAAAAGCTGTTTGGTCAAGAAACAGGAAGAAAATGAGTGTGGTTGGAGTATCATATGCCAGGCAAAGGGTCAAGGCAGGGAGGGAGAGTTAGGCAGGAACTAGATCCTGCAGGCCCTGGAGGCCATGTAGGTTCTTCTCATTCTGAATACAGTGCATGCCTGGAAACTGGGGGCATTGTGATCTTCCATTTGACTACTGGGAAACCAGGGAGCTGCCAAGGTGGACCTCCAGGGAAAATGTCTCTGTGGCTGTTTTCCTGTGTGGGCAAGTTACTTTGCCCAAAGCTCAGTCTCCGCATTAGTAAACAAGACTAATGATAGCATCTACCCAGTAGGGTTGGTATGACAGTTCTATGAGAACATGTATGTGAAATGGTTAATCCAGTGCTTGGAGAAAAGCACGTGCCCTACAGCAGAGGTACTCACACCCTGGGTAGGAACCAGGCCAGTTTCTGGCCTGTTAGGAACTGGGTTGCACAGCAAGAAGTGAGGGGTGGGAAAGTTACAGCCACTCCCCATCACTTACATTCCTGCCTGAGCCCCACCTCCTGTCAGGTAAGGGGCAGTATATGATTCTCACAGGACCTTGAACTCTGTCGTGAACTGTGTGTGTGAGGGTCCTATGAGATCCTCATGCTCCTTATGAGAATCGAATGCCTGATGATCTGTGACTGTCTCCCATCACCTCCAGATGGGACTGTCTAGTTGCAAGAAAAGGTCAGAGCTCTCACTGATTCTACATGATGGTGTGTTGTAGAATTATTTCATCATATATTACAAGGTAATAATAATGGAATTAAAGTACACAATAAATGGTATGCACTTGAATCAAACTGGTCCCTGGTGCCAAAAAGGTTGGGGACTCCTGCTCTACAGTATTATAAAGATATTGTCATATTGTTTGAGAGACAGATAGGACATTTCACTGCCTTCCTGAAGCACATGGCAGTGGATATATGAATATTCACCAGGCAGTAGTTACCTTGTTAGAGAAATAGGTACAAGAGTATACCTGGTCACCCAGGAAAGAAGCTCATTTTGGAGAAAGGGTCAGAAAAGGCTTCCTAAAGGAGCGGAGTCTAAATGTGGCTAAATAAACAAGAAATGGCCCCGTGACTTGGGCCAGGCAGCACCACAATATTGACCCCTTGGACCTTCATTCGTGCCCTTGGATTCTCTCCTTTGGGTTAGCACACTGTTCCCCAAAAGCCTCTGTGAGCTGCAATCCCATGTGCTCAACACCCAGGAATGCTGATTGCTCTTGGCCACAATCCTGTCTTAAGGGGATGGAAACAACCAAGGCGGTGCCCATGTGGCTTGGGCATGGCAGGGTGCCAGGAGGCAGGCACTGCATCCCTGGAGAAGCATCTTGCACAGTGAGGAGCAGCCTGAAGGCACTGGGAACCCTCTGCCAGCACAGACCTGAGATAAACACTTCCTTCAAAGCTGAGCCTGGCTGGTCAGCACATTGATGGATGGTGAAGACATTGTCTTCCTCTGTTAGGATAAGAAAGATAATGATCTTTCTCCTTCCAAATCCTTTGGGAACTCAGGCTGTGTGTTGTGATGAAATACAATTTGGGTTGTTTGTCTTTCCATGCCTACAGAAATCCTACTCCTCAAGAAAAGAAATAAAGAGCCTACAAAGAGCTTAAGACTAAGAAAGGATTTTAAAAAAGAAAGGTGGAGAGAGGGAAAAAGATGACTGCTATGCATTTTCTCTTTGCTTCCCCATAGGAATTGCTTCATTCTTGCCTTGAGTTTCTTAGATATGCCTCTCCCCCACCGGCAACACTGCCTTTCTGTCTTTTACCATTGAATTAGGCCTGGTCTAGACTTCAGTATTTATACCTAAGAGTACAGAAAAGAATCTTTGCAAGAGTATGTCAGCTCTGTTAGAATTAGATCCCATCAGTCATCAGATACCTTTCAACAGCTTTCTGTCATGATATTTGATCACTGATCATGGAACCTGGACTGGAGCTTGCATCTGGAGAATGTACTCACTTCGAAAGGAAAACCACTCAAGAATTTAATATTTAATTAATTAAATATGTTTAATTTGCTTATGTTAAGGTATTATAGTAACAGCCCCTCCCCTCACTTGTTGACAAGTCCTACATCAAGTAATCATTATGATTAAGAACAAAACCAAGAGCCAGGAATCAGCAAATCAGGCTTTCCACTGCCAAAATAAACATCATATTAATTCATGACTTCATTTAAAAGAGAGAGTGCCTCAGACCCTAATTCAAAGACTGTTTCATCTCAGTCCACAAACACATTGAAATATCAGATGAGAAACATTTGAGTGGCAGGTGTGCAGACGGCAGCAAGTAGTGAGCCAGCCGCCTGACAGCAAAGGAGGACGCATACAAAGTGTGGAGCCAGGAATTCAAAACAATGGCGCATTGACGCCATGGTACACATCCACGGCAGCAGAATGAGCTCTGGACTTAGACTCAGAGGACCAGAGAACCTCACAGGCTAAAGATAGACCAGGAGATAGAGGCCTTGATCACTCCTTCTGTAACCAGACCCATTGCTCAAAATCTCTGAACTTCAGCTTCCTTATTGTAAAAAATATGAAGGAAAATAATTATTATTCTTAGAATTGAATAAAATATTTGTGAAAGGGGCTTTGGAATGATAGAAGTATCATAGGGAGATGGTCTTATCTTTTTTACTTTCTTTTCAACCTGTTGATTACCTGTTTAGTTATGAACTAGTCATTTGCCCTTCCTGAGCCTCAGTTTCCTCTTAAATTAAGAATGATAATTTTATCTAATTTGCCCATTTTATGCCAGTAAAACAATATTCTTTCATTGCTTTTCATTCTGTTACATCATGTGTAAGTGCTGATGTTATCATTACTACATTGTAACACAGTATACCACATCTGAAAATGGTCCTGAGGCCTTAAAAGTTTAAATGTCATTTAATACACTTTACTGAACCAGGAACAGAACTGCTGTATAATTAATTTCGAGACATTTATTTTCTCTAAAAAGTGATTCTAAAACAAG
This sequence comes from Cebus imitator, assembly GCF_001604975.1. Taxonomy (NCBI): domain Eukaryota; kingdom Metazoa; phylum Chordata; class Mammalia; order Primates; family Cebidae; genus Cebus; species Cebus imitator. Next base: position 9,056,449 of record NW_016107397.1, on the reverse strand, counting down.
GTTCCATGTTTGAAGCATTGAGCATCAAGTATCTGGGAGATTTGCTTTTGTAGGACAGTTTATTTCCCACTTGTGCCAGAATGAGTCATTTTGTATATAAGTGTCAGGCTTGGAGAGGTTCTAATTAAGTGCAAATTATAATGAAATTAATAAATGGCACTAATTTTTAGATTTTAAAATGTGCTTTGAGAGAATGCAGTATGGTCTTAGATTGATTGTAATTCTCATATTTTAAGTTGTGATTCAATATTATGTAGCATTAAAACTCAATTAAATAAAAAATAAATGAGTCAAGTAGAGAGAACACTCATCTCTCAGATGGCTCAACTTCTCCAATGACGACTTAAAATCTGTTAAATGCTAAGACTGTAATTGTCCTTATTTTCACTATATTCCAAAATAATTGCACATATGATTAACATCAATTAGTGAGAGATATTAAATTACCCTAGTCACAAATATACTAGATTGTCATAAATTGTCCAAATGTAATTGCAAACTTAAGGTTTTATTTTACTTTTTGCAGATGAGCTGCAGACTATAAATGAATTCATGTATGTACCTACTTACCAGAAATTGTATTAAATGACAAAATATTTCACCCAGAATTTTCTGATCCATTTACAGTGACAGAAGGTAGGCCGCATAGGCACTTGCCTCCCCAGGTGGCGTTAGTCAAGACTGACAGAGCCACCAGCAACTGATAGCCCAAAGATATTCTCTCAGCCTATAGGACCAGACACCCCTCACCTTCTAGCTAGTGACACAGGGAAGCCCAGGGAAGTGCCTTCTGGCACACAGGAGTCAATAGTGGGGATAGAACAGGATCCCCAGACCCTACAGAACAAAGAAGACCAGGACAGCTCTGAAAAACACATTGTCACTGGAACTACAGCCCAAAAAAGTAGGCAAAGTCCTTTTCACTAAAACCATCAGGCAACTGCCATCTAAAATAAAAGGTTTAAATAGGATAAGGAATCTTAACATAATATTGAAAATATCCACATAGAATGGAAAATTACTCAGCATACAAGAACCAGGAAATATCACAAGTTGAATAAGAAGACACAATCAACTGAGGCCAAAATTGAAGTGAGTCAGCTGTTGGAATTATCAGACAAGGACTTTAAAGCAGCCATCATAAAAGTGCTTCAGCAGCAAACTATTCATTCTTAAACAAATGAAGAAATAGAAAAATCTCAGCAAAGAAGAAATTTTTTTAAAAAGTGAAAATGAGTGAATTGAAACAAATAATAACCAGAATTAAAAACTAGCAGGAGTAGCTCAGTAGTAGAGTGGAGAAGACAAAGATAGATCAGTGGATATGAGGACAGATCAATAGAATTTGCTCAGTCTGACCAACAATGAAAAAAAGTAGACAAAAACAAATAAAAAAACCAGCAGAGGCTCTGTGAGGCTGTAACCAAAGATCTAACTCTCATATTATTGGAGTTCTAGTAGGAGATGAGAAAGAAAGTTGGGGCTAAAAAAGCATTAAAAGAAATGATAGGTGAAATCTTTCTAAATTGGGGGGAAAAAAGCTGAACAAATCACCATAAACCCTAAGAAATCAGTTTGAAGACACTTAAACTTCTGTGTTGAAAATAATTGATGTCTGAAAGCTAAGGAAAAATTATAACTCTGGAAAAATATCTGTCAATCATAAATTCTGTATTTGGCAAAAATGTTATTCAAGAATTAAGAGAGGCCATGTATGATAGCCCAGACCTGCAATCCCACCATTCTGAGGGACATTGATGAGAGAGGATTGCCTGAGGCCAGGAGTTTGAGACCAGCCTGGGCAAGGTAGTGAGACCCCATTGCTACAAACATATCAAAAAATTAGCCAGGCATGGTGCACATCCCTGTAGTCTCAGCTACTCAAGAGGCTGAGGTGGAGAACTGCTTGAGCCCAGGAGGTCAAGGCTGCAGTGAGCTATGGTGCCACTGCACTTCAGCCTGTGTGACAAAGTGAGACCCTGTCTCGCCAAAAAA